>NW_025048252.1:0-92307 GCF_018831695.1 Puntigrus tetrazona | reverse complement strand
GCGCGTTTTTACATCAACGTAACAATTAAGAGGTAAGAACGCGCCTGTTTATATCACGTCGCTGTCGTGCAATTAAATAATAATGATCGTAAACGCGTACCGGGTCAATTAAGTCTAGTCAGTTAAAAGAGAACGTTCACTGAACTGGGAAATTATGTTGTCTTACTTGCTCAGGCATTTTGGTTAATTTCGTTCTACATTTTATACTAATGGAATATCAACTAATCTTATCGGCCTATGCGTATTTTTTTTTTTTTGTTGCCAGCTTATCTCTTTAAAAGTGAAAAACACCACATTTATATTCCAGGGGAAGGAGCTTAAAGAGTTGGATATGTCAATCTATTCGCGCCACGCCAATGCGCTACTTGATACAACTCGTGAATGGTCGTTTGCCGAGGAAAATGGAACTTACGCTGACAATGCATGCATCTTGAAACAAAGTTACTAGTTCTACCAATAGACGTGGGATAATAATGAATGCCAGGCCTTCTTGGAGCAGCTTTGTGTCATAAATGGCGAGAAGGAACAGACTCTCTCCCTGAGAAGCAGCACTTTATCTGAAATAGTTAAAAATATCACTCCTTTAACACTTACTAGGAGCTGATTCAGCCCTGGACCAGAATGACTTGTATTTCTTCCTATATGATATCTAAGCAGTTATGCAATTGTGAGTTTCAGAGGAGTGGGAATCTGTTTTTTTATTTAGACGGAGGAGTGCGGCCGCTAGCGACTAGCAAAAAGATGCTCCAGCCGCACAGCATCAGGTGTATTCGCGCGAGCGCTGGGGAGGAGGAGCACGCTACTGACGCAGTGTTGCCAGCGTTGTTGCTGTAGCATAAAACGTTCCATCAACTGACAGTTATACTGAGTTTATATTAAATCTATTATTATTATTATTATTATTATTTACTATTATTATTATTATATTATCGTCAAATATGCATATTCGCATATAATAAACTAAACAGGACATACAGTAGTTTTTCATCTGATAAACTGTTAATTATAACAGCACAATAATAGTAATGGCATTTAGTAGTATAATGATAATAATAATAATAAATACGAACAATAATATAATAATAATGCTTCCCCTTCAAACGCATTATCGTGCAACGGGGAAAATGAAACATAAATACATAATAATGCTTACGACATAGACCTGTTGCCAGTTATGACTGAACCCTATAAGACAACAAAGCTTCATCCAAGTCTACTGTTACTCCCTTTGGGCCACACATGACACTATTAATTTATTTTCTTCCTCCTATCAAAGTCCATTTGCTATTCAGCAATGTGTCTGCCACTTTTGCAGTTTTTAGACTCGTTGTGTGTTTATTTTGAGGGATCTGGCAACACGTACATATTTAACCCCACTTGCCTCAGAACATGTTTAATATACTCACGAACCTGTGCTTTACATTTTACTTAAGGTCTGAGCCTCTACGTCATCTGTCATAATGGTTTTATGTGATTCTTAACCCACAATGCATTCTGCTGGAATTATTCTAGTATTAATCCGCATGAATAATTCATTGTGTTAGAATGTGAGATATAAACAAACAGGGCGCTTGTTAGTGTGACAAATGTTATATGTTATTAACCTGGGAAACTACTCATTTTAGTTACCCAATAAAAAGTAAGGTCAGAATGACTGGCTACAATCTTATACTAGACGGTACGGGGGTACTGTTCTTTCACCGTCTTTAGATAAATAGAATCTTCTTCAACCAGAGATATAACCAAATTATTTGTCACATGATCAGCTGTAATCTTACTGTAAAACATGAATCGGTGTAGTCCGTGAACGATGAGAAAATAATAAAATGGGGCTTTCTTTCTGACCTATTTAAACAATTAGTTTATCGAACGGGTTGAAGTTGGAAATTTCAAGGCAGGTCGTAATGAGAGCTTAGGTCTGCGAGGTGCCGCCGTGCATTTTGACTAGTGATACGCTGTGCAGAGCCGGAGTATGCCCGCAGGTAATGATGGCTCCAAACTAGCTCTCATTGTGTGCCAGCACCTGAAAAACAGACATTTTGTATTATTAAGTCAAAGGCGGTATGAGTCAAACCAGCGTTTTTATGCTCAGCGCGTTCAGGTTGGCAAAGTACAACCATTAGGCTCGAGTAACTGATACGCAAAGCATTTTGTTCCGCTTTTCATACAACCTTGCCATGTGCGTTGAATTTAGGAGTTACATACAATGTAGCTGCGACAAACAGCCTTTCCTCTCATAAATGATAATCCGTTAATTAAACGTACAGCCAGGGTTTATCGTGAACTAACCTGTAAAAACTCGTTGAGCCAATATAGTAATAATAAACTCTGACAAAGATACCGCCAACCATCCCATTAAAGCACTGGTGGTGTAACTGGTTACTTAACCACAAATGTACTTAGATAGGGGTGAACTAGAGGCCTTGTGCCATTTGATACCTGGCATATTGGTGATCCCTTGAAAGATGCCCCTATATATAAAGACACTTAAGTTTTTTTATTTTAACTCTTGCTAACATTTTAATTGTGTAGGAAAGGTATTTGAAAAATTTGACCCCAGTTTGAAAATCTCACCATTACCTGACTGCCCTGTAGCACAATCCAGCGTGAGCTCTATGGTAATCTGACACATCTGTGGGGCCATATCCACATTCTAGTTAATTCTTGTAATACTCTGCATTGCAAATGCTTTTTCACTTATAATCAAGTAGGTTTTTGACCTATGCAGTATTCCAGGTGGCCACACTTGAACTGGCCTAAAAGGTGGGACTCCAGACAGAAGCACATACTGGCCTCCGACTCTCCCATAATGACTATGGTGCCTTGAGCCTGCATCTTGCTGATAACGCAGTCAATGCACAGCGGGCACCATGCAACATATGTCAACAACCCTAACGCCACCGGTGAAAATATCAAGAGGCACTGGCTAAGGGTGAAAATAAATGTTTTTTGTTTGTTTGTTTGTTTTAAAGCTGTCCTCTGGGATTAAGGTTGTGTAGAACAGGTTTTCCAGGTAAAAGTTTGTCAAAGTTAGAGGAATCACTTCCATACTATGATCCTTTTCATTATTGTTCCAATTGTAATGTTACTGTACAATTTACAACTTTGTGGGGATATTTTGTATGGAAAAGCAATGGAAGAATTGTTAAGCATGTAATGCCTGGTCAATTTTAATAAAATATTTTGTATTGTTAATACAAACATAACTCTTACTTTCATTGTGTTTGGTATTAATGCTTTATACAGATAAATGTTTGTCTGTCATAAATATGCATCAGGATCAGAAAAAAGCACATGGAAATATCAGAAATCTGTATAATCGGGAGGGGGAAAAGCATTTGATAGGAATGTTAGTACACTCGAAAGCTAGTGCAAAGAAGTTTACTTCTTTTTATATATAGCCAAACATTGTTATGCATCTAAGGTTTTGAAATTGATAGCCGCTGTTGTCAAGTAGTGAGAACGCCATACATAGTAGTCAACTTTTTTTTTTTCAAGTTATTTTTTAACAGACTACAGCTCAAAAGTCCTCTTTTTTCATACCAGATGCTGCTTATGTTCAACTTTAAATTAGAAAGTTTTATTCACCTAAATACATAAAACTAAGAAATATATAAATTTAAATGAAAATGTAAACAAAAATTAGAATGTTGCCTGGCAGCTTAATTTAAAAAGTTTGCTTTCTAAATAACACACAATAGTATAAATATTAAAGTTTGAACTTAATTCAAAGAAATTAAAAGCCAATCTGGAAGGGCTATTAAAATGCCTGATTATTGTATTAATACACTGTGATTACACTGCTTTACACCTCATCCTCAACTACTGTAGACTGTATATGTTTCATTAATGGTTCAGTATAAAAAAGTTAATTTACTTACTACAATCTAAAGTCTTATTAGCATATTGTTTCCAGCACTGTCTCTCTGCATTGTACTGTGGCTAAGTGTTATGTCGATCTGCCGTGTTACAGGTGATGTGACAACTCTTTCAGTCTCCTTCAGCCTGCACTGAAATTTAACGTGGTGGCTACATTAATCATACCATATTCTGGATAAACCAAGCCACCTAACTGATAGACGAGGGTAGGGGGGCTGGCTGTACACATGAATAGATGTTGAAACAGTATTCATACTGTTATTTCGGGCTGCATGTCATTCTGTGTGATGAGTCTTGTGGTGTGTTTATGTGTTTTCTCAGAGATGTTAAAGCCATTGCGTGACTGGCCTGTTCTAGAAGATGAAGGAGAGGTCAGGCTGCCACAGTGGCCGCTCAGGCCTAGGGATGGGGTCTGGCTGGTTTTGATAAGGACAGTGGAGACTGAGGATCGCTGCTTGTGCAAACTACACTTTGCAGGGCAATTATAAATCTAGAACCCAGTAATGAGGTAGGAGTTCACAACAGCCATTTTTCATACACCCTTACTAATCCTCAGTGATTCCAAGCAAAAGCCCATCTCACGTATAAGAGTCAGTGTGTGTGTGTGTGTATAGCAGTTGAATCAGTGCAATCTTTCTGGGACTTGTGAGGCGCGTTAGTCTGAAACTTCACTATATCATACATTTTTCCCGTTTTAAATCCAAGGTCTCATCCCACTACTTGCATAGATGTCTGGGAGCATGCATACTATCTCTGGTATGGGCACGTTAGACCGACGCGTTAAGGCTTATCCGAATGCTGTGAATCAGAGAATGTCAACGAGCCTCTGCCGCCAAGAAATAAATGACTCACTTCAGGAGGGAAAAGGAACAAATCGCTTAGACCTCTGGCGCATACAAAATAATCAAACTACATTACAATCACCAAACCAATTCAAGACTTTAGAGTGGTATGGTCTGATAAGCTCATTTTCCATGCTGAGTTGTAAATGTAACTCGTGAGCTTGGCTTTTATTGTTGAGTCGAATTGCAAGAATATGTATCACCATAAGCTTTCAAATCTAAAATTAAAATATTTGAACTTGGTCTTATGTTGTTTGTTTATTTTGGGGTTTTATATTCTCTATTTATAAAATATAAAAATATATATTTCTAGTCCTGTTATAGACAAGCAAATCTGTATTATTATCTTGGTCTGATATTTAAAATGGGATATGGTTCAATAAAATGAGTCAATACAAAATATAGGCTAAAATCATTTAAAATATCTGTGCTTAGAGAAGTCGTGGCAACTGTTTCGCGAATTGTTTAAAAGCATGCTATTCAGTGTAATGAAAGTGGGAATTATGCAAATTACTTGAATCCTTTCTATTTAAAAGACAGACAGCAGATGCTTCTAGTAGTACATAGAATAGTAACAGCATGAGCACTTTCTTCCTTGTAGGACAGCAGAGGCGCAACACTAGCAGGTCAAATGTAAGTCTGCTTAGCCAGACTGAAATGGATTCTGTAGGAAGAAGCTATTCATAACTATTTTCCACAAACTGAAAGTGATTTGATCATTTTTGAATATGTATTCAAACTACTCTCATTTTGCTTTTGTGACTTAAATGTTACAAGTATTGCTGCCTTTCTGAGTTGATAATTAATATATAGATACCATATTAAACAGAAATAAACTGCTCTAGCTTTGGTTTGAAGGTCTGTGTCTTCATTTATTCATACTTTATAATATTGTAGATCTTTAAGGTGTCCAAAAGCACACGCGACGCACACACACACATCACACAGCAAAGAAAAGCAGCCAACTGAGTTTAAAGCAAAGATTTACTTCCATTATTCTAAGGCATGATCAGTCCTGACATTCTTGAAAGCATTTCAAACTGTTCTTTCCTTTAAATATGTCACTACAGAATAAATTCTGTGATGGTTTTAGAGCTTTCCATTAAAGCGCTTTATTCTCAAGGCAGGTTTCATTTTCTTTTTACTATAGCTTTGCATTAGTAGTTGATAGTTTTCTTTCGTTGCTACCAAAAAGCTTTTTTGATCCAGAGGACTTGAGCCCTGTGCTTGGTGCGGCTCTGTTCCCTTTACAACTTGCTCCCAAAAACATGACCGAGGGCTGCTGAATACAAATTGAGCTCATAAAACTAATTGGTCAACCTCTTCCTGAGTATGATTCTCTCACCGACGCCCTTTCAGAGCCAACCACCCACTCTTACCGAAATGAAATCATATTAGTAACTTAAGACGATTAGGTCGGAGTCACAGAGCCGGTGGTGGATTGATCCGAGGCACTGACTCGCCGTTAAAGCCCTCTGCGACGCCAAAGCTTGATGTCATTCATCCTCAATTCACCAAGTTAGACACGCACTTGATCACTTTAGAAGGTCTTCATTGGGCCGTGTGGTTCCAGTGCAGCAGCAAAATGTCAAAGATTCACCAATTCTATTCGCCTGCAATAAAAACCTCAATATTAGCCTTTTTCCAAGTCGGGCTGATGGCATGTTTTGGTGTGGTTTATTTTTTTCCTCTGTAAATCTATGAGCTAGTTTTCCACTGTATGGCTCTGCAAAGTAGACAGGCCCAGAGTCCAGAGTGAGAGTTTCAGCTTCCAAGAAAGGTGAGCAAATACTCAACATCTATTCATCAAGCTCAGCCCTCCTGCTTACCAACCATCTCATCTGCTGCTCAGTTTTCATCACCACCCTCTTTTTCCGAAGTAGAGCGCCAGGACTCTCTTTCCTGTTTTCTCTTATTCACCCGCTTTTTATTTTACTGGTCCTTTCCATCTTTCTAGTGGCCTTTATTTACACCCTATGAAATGATCAAACAGTGCTCATAATAGCTTAATAGATTATCTGTCAAATGTCAGAAACAAACAGCCTTTTCTGAAGTAAGACACCCTGCATGCCTCTCCTAATTTCTTCTTATGTTACTTAACTTACTTTCATTTCTTGCTGAAAACATTTGTCTCAAAGATTAAAGATATAATTTATTTAAAATCAACCACAGTGAACTTCTGTTGATGATTATGAGCACAATCACACGCTATAAAGCAGTGTTTTTCCACTCTTGTGTGTGTCAGATTTTGAGTATTTTGCTACTGATGATCTAGATATAGAGGATAAATGTTCTTCTTAGACTTTGTATGCTGTTGCTGGAAAAAATAGTCTTCATTACAGCATTGTGTATAAATGGAAATATGTCTGCTTTGAGACTATTAGTCTGTAATCATAAATAGAAGACGGAAAATGAATCTTTGACCTCCGCTGCAGTGCTATTGGTTATTGGTTCATGTTTTGCATAGAAAGTAAATGTTCTTTCCATGATCCAGTGATGCTTTGAATGGTGATACACGCATTGTGTGGCTTGTTTCCGCCTTTTCTATATTTTTATTGTTGATAGATGAATACATGCCTGTTTCCAACCGCATATATGCATCATTATGGTACTTCTCTTTAATGGAGGGTTCAAGTTAGAAAAGGACTATGTTCTTTATCTCACAAAGGTACTAATATTATTTCTGAGAAAGAAATGTATGTAGACTCGGGCTGTATTGAATAAATGTTGTGCTCATCCTTCATTCTGGAAGTTGGTAGGTTTCATAAGAGGCTATTATGATTCCTTGTCGTTCTGAGTCTGAACAAACACTGAGATTATGCTAGCACTATACTACAAGGTATACTCATACCATACTCAGTGTAATTTGTAGGCTGTGCATTGAGTTCGCCATGCCAGTTATTATTTATTGAAAAATTTGAATTATTAACTAAAATGAGATGAAATGATACACTGATAAACAGCCACTGCATTTATTTTATATACTGTTAGCATTTATTTCAGAGGCAAGATTTAATTAAAAAAGAAAAGAAAAAGTTTTAATATTTCAGCTTTATTTTTAAATAATTTCAAATATATTTAAAAAAATATAAAACTAGGTATATACTGCCTCAGAATTTTAATAATGAAATTTTATATTGACTCATGTTGTCTGCATAAATACTTACTGTTTGTACTTTACTAGTCTAGTTTCTGATCTATAGGACAGAGTAATATTCACGGCCTCAAGCTTCATTCTACTTACCAAATTATTCAGATTTTTTCTATGCACTCTTCTGTGAGGATGTTTCAGCAGCACTGCTGTGATGAAGGCCTGAGAGAATAAGTTGGCTGTTCAGGGTTCTTCCGACTTTCCACCTAACCAAGAAAGTTCCTATCATACTGTAGATTTAGCCACGCTTCTGCTTAGTAGTTTAGATCTGAATAAAAACAATAATCCGCTACATTGTCTGTTTGTAATTTTCTCCAGTTTCTCTCGCTACATTAATTACCGCTTATGCCAGCAATGGGCCTTTGTGAGAAGTCAAGAAACAGAAAGTTTACAGTTTGCCATTAAAAAAAAACTCAAAGCATTATGTTTGAAATAAAAACCTTTGGTTTCTGAAAATGACTCGGGAGGAAAGATTTCTAAAAATATTGATAAGATTTTCTTTTATGCCTGTTACTGTCTTTGCAGCATTGTCACATCTTTTAGTTAAAGAGAATGACGCTCAGAAACCTAAGAGAATGGAGCGCTTGCTTGGGCGCTTTCCTACAGCCTGTTTTATTGAAGGGTTCTCTACCAGCCTTACTGCAAAAGCCTTTCACTTGGCACCTACAGACTACATTTTACCGTTTCTGTGAACGATTCCTAGGCCTCTCTCTATAGCAATGCAAAATGTCTGGCAGCATCGACAGGAAGCAAAATAAAAGTACATTTACAGATAAAATGTAGGAAAAGATGTGAAAAGAGTGTTTATAAGTTATATAGGGGTTGATTTTTATTTGCATAAAGTCTTTACTCGTGTACTTGTCTGGCGTAAGGGTATGTTTGAGATTTATTTTATAAATGATAAAGAAAATCATTTATCTTTGATCTACATAGACTAAGTACTGTTAGATACATTATAGGTTTCACGCATTTTGATAAACTTTGTTAGAATTACTTTATTACTAAAAGTTGGCTTTTTAATCAAAATACACAAAGTTGTGTTATGTACAGTCTGTAAACTGTCAAAGTTTAAAGAGTCTGTTTGCTCTGTGTGTCTGATAGAAATGTAGACTTCTTAGTTTAGAGTTAGATCTTAAAAATGGGGATACAATTAGCGTTGTACCTACAAATCTAAGCCAGCTCAGTTCATAAACGCTGAGCAAAACAGCACCGCCTCAAGCAGAAGCAGCGAATTTATCTCTCACTGCAGGCCGTAAATCTCCATCATAAAACAAACATAGCACATGTTCAAGAGCTTTACTCTGCCAAAAGAGAAGTGATCAAGTGAGATCGAAAAGAAAAACACCCGCCTGAAAGATCAAATCATCCGCTCACGCCTACAACATTTCTGAGGAAGACGGATCTTGGTAAATCTTTCCAGCCACTAGATGGAAAATTGAATTGCTCTACTCTTGAGGCTCCAGCCCAACATTGTTCAAAAGAGGTTTTCATGAAAGGTCAACGGATTTTGCGTGTAACATCTGGTTCTCGTGATCCATAGTTAATATAAAAATGCTTGTCACAAAATGCTTATATAATTAAAGAAACACCAGTATTTCCGGATTTGTTTGATTTGCACGTGACGTAAGAATTTTTCATATAGCAAGTCGCTGATAACCATGAAACTTCTTATCGTGGTTTTAAATTGACCTGTGAGTTTAAAAATGCAATTGAGTTTTCGCTTCTTTATATGTTGTTTTGGAAAGGTTAGGTAATGATAAATGCCCGCTAGACTTTATGTATAACATGGCACTTCTAATATTTCTTACCAAAGCCAGCATTATGATACAGATTTCTAAGATACAACTTATGGGCATCAAGCGATGGTGTGAGGACTTCTGAGAAGCCAAAGCAGCTGGAATAAATACAAAACCTACAAAGCAAACATGAGGTAATACATTCTTAAACTGTTAGACTAGCGGCTCTACCGAGCCAAAGGAACAAATAGGTAGAGAGAATGTCAACATTAAAGGTCTTTGTGTTTAGAAACATCAGTGAGGATGTTTAAGCTCCAAATTGCATAAAATTATAGGTATTCTAATACAAGTTGCTTGAAATCAACAGCACTTTGGGGGCATATTTTATTACTACAGAAAAACAATGAATTTGTTTTCTTTAAAACTGAGGTTATAGTATACCAATAATTTTCTTAGAAATTAGAAAATCAGTATTAAAATGTATGTATTTACTGTATTCATTTAATTCAGATTTATTTATTTTTATCTATTCTGGAAGGGTCGTGAAAATAACAGAACAGAAAATACCCACAAAATTAAAATAAAATGTTATATTTAATTATGGTCATTTTCTGTTTGTTGGTGGATCTCAGAGGAGAAAAAGAAATTGAACTCCTTTTAATGTTTCAGATTACATTGAACTTGAATATTACAAAGTCACTTAAAATTCATAAAAATTATTATCTGTTTTACATTTAGCTATCTCTGCCTGACATGATTTTAGCCTTTTTCTTCACGTAATATGGAAATTCAGGTCAGCTTTTTTCGATGCAATTGATTTTCTTCTTTTATGGAAATGATCGCATCAAGTGAAGTGAAAAATCACTGAGGTTATAAATGCATTTAAAAATGCTATTGTCAGAAAGACACGTGAGGTTCTGGAATACGCCTTGAGGGGACTTCATGTCTGATACAAAGCTCCACTCATAGATGCATGTACTATACCCAGGTGCAGCACCTTGCCAATTTTGCCATCGAACGGTTCTCTAAAAATATCCTCTGTTTGCTCTGACAGCTTGAAAGAGCCAAAGGAAAGACAACAGAGACAACAAATGGAAAGAATTCAGAATTCAGGCTGGGAATGAACTACTTTGCTGCCAATCAACGATGTCTTTTTCCACTGAAAAGGCTAATACTGCAGCATCCATCACTACTCCACACATCTGTAGGCTAAGATTTTTAAGCATTTGATTTTAGGCACAATTTTTCTCATCCTCGTGTTGTCCTAAAGTATTAATGGTTCTAAATATACCCATACTTTATCTCTCAGTTAACTCTTCAGCTGGTCGGATGGTACTTTGCTGTCACTATGACACTGAATAATGATGCATTATGGTAGATGCTTTTGTTTATAATGGAAACTGATCTTGCTTTTATAATCAGGCTTATCAACATTATTAAAACTAAACTGAAACACTCAAGTAAATTACGCATATTAATTACACTGTTAGAGGTGCTCATTGAAATAGAATTTTCTATTGCAAACATTAAATTTATATTAACGCTAGTAAAAAAGAAAAAAAAAATATATATATATATATATATATGTTATATATATATATATATATATAATGATTTTTTTATTTTATTGTTAGAATCAGGTTTTAAATGAATAATTTATTTGATTTATTTTGGTAAAATGCTGCAAAAATGATAACCTTTGTAATAAATAAAAATGTGGTATACAATTTTCTATGTTTAATAATTCTTTTTTTTTCTTTTTGTATATGGAAAGTGTTTTAAAGTGATTCAAATAAAATATATGGCCTTTATATGCTCTTGATTTATCTTGCCGAAGAGAGATTTTATTTAACTTCTGCCTACAGGTAATTGGCAACATAGACCTGGTCCTTTCTAAAGGGAAAGAAGGTTAATACAGAGTCAGAGGTTATAGAGTGGGCTTATTTATGGCCTAAAGGCAGACTGGGAATTGCTTTAACCTCTTACCACCTGGCCCATGAAAGTCCTGGCAAAAATCACGGCCAGAGGTATTGCAAAGGAGCTGCATGTTCAAGCAAGCACAAATGTGAATATCATAATCTGTTTCCAGAGTTCAGTATTAAAGCTGTAGAATTTCACTTTAATCATGTGTATATTTGACAGGTATATTTGGTATGCTCGCTTGTGTTTGGTTTGTTTGTAAAGATTCTTCTCCTTCTCCTTGCCAGGGTTTTTCCCACTGTGCAGATCTTAGACAAAAACAGATGCTTTAAATCTCCAAGAGCTGATAGACTCCCAGGAGAAAGTATACTAAACTAACCTTCAGAGAAATATTTATGTCTCTTTTGGTATCATTATTTGTTTATTCGCTTCTTCTTCATTCAGCCCACTCTGCCATTCAAATGTGATGAAATAATACACAGAATGAAATTGTTTTTATCTTGCCATATTAAAGAAGGTCGAGATGCATTATGCCTATAAAGCAGTCAGAATAGTGTGCAAGGCTGGTCAAAGAGTTACTTGGTGTGCTGGGATAAAACAGCGAAATCAAGTGAAATAAGTCAAAGGGAACATTCTCAAGAATGCTGAATAATGCTATGGCGAAAAACCTGTGAAACGACAAAAGAATTGATTCTGGAACCTTTCTAGTCCAATAAAACTCCACTATGACTTTGTGTGTTTGGAATCAAGTAGCCTGAGATAGTTCTTGAGCTAAAATGCAAAATGTGGTATAAAACCTTGAGCTATGGAAAGCCAGCAAGTACAAGGTTAATAGAGCCCAGAGCAGGGAAACAGTAAATGGTCTGAGGAGTCATCTTTACTATATTTCCTGTCTCTAGATGTACATGATTGGATAAGACTAAACGCAGGCCCCTTAAACTAGCAACACCATCAGCAACATTATAAAGCTGGCCTGTTAGCACCATGAGAAAGGAGTTTATCTTAAAGTATGGAGCTGGAGTCACAGACACTTAGGGAAACTAAATGTATAGAAACCTTTCAATTAACTGCTTAATAGACTTCAGTCTGAAATAAATCTATGACATATGGGAAAATTTTCTGGTTGATTTGTTAAGAGTTTGAGTTCCCACTGACTCATGAAAAATAAAAGAAGGAATAATTAAATGCTTTATCTATTTGTATTAATTTTGATTCTTCTTGCATTCTCTCTAAAAGATTCTCACAAGAAATCTTAACATTTTTCAGAAAGGCCAGGTGTAGTAATATAATGGATGTAAAACTATATTGTAATGCTTTGGGGAATGAATGTAAAGTTTTCGTAGTAAGGTTTTGCAAGTACAGGTGTTTGTCATTTTAAAATATTAAATGTGGTGAGAATTAAAGACGTCCTTTTAGGGGCTTTTGCTGTTTGATGACATTATATATATGCTGATGTTGTTGATGTTAAAACTTATAAGGTTATATAAGAACTCTTTTTAAAATAGCTTCTGTAAAACTTAAAGTGAATGATTCATTGGGGTAATTCAATGCCATTGTGAATTACATAGAGTACTCAAAAAACTTACTGAATCATGTTGCTTTTTGTCTTCTTTTTTCTTCAACAGTTCTTTTTCCCATTGAATCTGCAGGAAAAAAGGAACGCCTATTATATAGTTATTGATCCTTTAATAACGCTCCTACTTTAAATGTTAACACTCTACAACTCAAATCAAGCTTGATTTTAGCAGCACCAGGAATGAGGTAAACTCACTGAACCTTCATGGATTGTGGATCTGGAGTCGTTTCCTTTTCTCTGCACTTTTAAGTAAGAACTGAAAAGGTCATTTCCTGAAGTATTTGGTGCCGTCATACTGTACAGATTTGACAGCAGTCCGGTTAGCTACTGAAGCTGTTCTGAGGGGGTGGCCTTGATAAGCCGCTGATTTATGTTGTCCAGTCCCTCAAATATGTTAGAATTGGAGTTGAGGCAATGCCTTTGATCATATGCAACACTGCCTTCCTGTCTATCCAGTAATCTACATCTATCTTTAATACACGCTTATTCTATGTTGAATAGAAGGCTGGAGCTTTTCTCAGCATATCTCAGGACAAAAGGCAGGGAATAACTTTGACAGTGGTACAACTTTATCACAGCACCAAATGCGATTGACACTCAAGATATATGAGGAACATCTTGGCTTATTGACCTGGAGAGAACAAACTAAGTATGTTGTACATTTGTTTGACGTACACAACAAGCTTTTATTATTAAAGTTAGCAGTAACTTGTTATTCTATACTTGGAATTTAAAAAGAGTGTGTTTTTAAGATTATTGATTCAGTAGACGCCTCATTCATGCTCATTCTCACGGAAAACTAATATAAACTTGTTAATCTAAACGATTCCTTCAAAACATAGATTCATCTAAGACACACGCTGGCATCGTCTACAGCAAATAATAGACGATACCTGAGAAATATCGTAATATTTATAATTTAGTATCATGTGTTTCTAACATTGAATCAGAACCAGTAAGAACCTAAGAATAAGTTTCTGACTGAGGCGAACATTTGGCCACTGAAAAATCGCAAATGCTTTCATTGTTTGGTAGCGGCGTTGACTCGTGCAGATAAAGACATATGGACACATTTATTTATATAGCGGATCTAGCATTCTTTAAAAAGCAACTTGAGGAAAATGAACAACAACTGATATCTTTATGAGTGAGCTGGGCTGAATTGCTTGCACTGGACGGATAAGACATTGTTTCATTCAAGAAGTTATTTTAGTAAGTAAATGGGCAGAATTGTTAATTTTATTTTAGCTTCTGATGTGCTCTTTCCCAGAATGTTGTGCCAGTAGACAATGAGATTTTCCCAGTTCTGTTTATATGCTGATAGTCCCCACACCTGCAGTCTCCTCTGGGGACTAGCCAAAGAGGAAAAGAGATTTTGTAAATTAAACTTTCTTGATGATGTTATTAATGTAGTAAAATGATAGAGGCAAAATCATGCAGTAATTATTATGTGTCGAAGTGGGGGAGAAATGACTACACTCCTAAAAGAGCTCTGGAACATGCTTAGTTTGTGTACAACGTACGGTTGTCAAACTTTAATTTCTACAGCTGTTTAGTCTCGGGTGTGACTGGGGATGTTTATAATTATTGTGACTATTTTTAATTAAAAAGTAATTATTAGTACAGATTAAATACAATGACAAAATGAGAATGAAATGTTTCTGCATTGAGGGAGAGCCAGAGCTGAACAGGTGGAGGCTGCTTTGATGAGGCAAGAAACGAGAGTCAACTCTGCTTTTCTCCTTTGACCTATAATTTGAGAGGTGTTGGTAATGCCCACGGAGAGACCTGTTCAGTCACCTGCCTCTGTAGAGTCAGTCTAGAGCAGTTTCACGAATGCAGGGTTATTATTAAGCTATTATGCTGTATATTACTTTAAAATCCTGTTGCTGGGGCTAAGTGAATGAGAGCAATCTTTATATTTCTTCCATGTAATTTGTATAGACTTGAGGACACTTAATGAGTTTCAAGATGCTACTTGTATGGAATCTTTGCAACTTAATGACACTGCACTAAAGCCAGGAGACTAGAGAAAAACCTCTATCTATCCGGTGTGTATTTGGTTATTAAATGTACAGATAAATTAAATTTCGACTTTCGCCACGCTTAAGCATCTATTATCATTAAAGCGATCTAGACATCTGCCCAAGGTCGTGGATTTATCTAGAGATGTAGGTGCATTGTTATGATTGCACTACCGAGTTTCGTACTGACTAATCTAATCCCAGTCTTGCCCTAACTATGTTTTATGACTTAGATGCATCTGGGTTAAATCTCTGCCCTCTTGCCCTCTGCCTTCCATCATCCTTTTCTCTTCTTCCCATCGCTTGCTCTATCTTAAGGGCTACAATGTTTGTCTCCCTGTGGCCCACACATGATGATAATTCTGGCACAGGAACATCCTAATGGAAAGCATTGGGGGTATAATTCAAGTCTGAGTCGCACTGCAGGCAGATGGATAAGATGAATGTCCTGCATGAATTGTCTGTCTGTCCAGATGTTTTCTGTCTTTTTCCCTTCTCCTTCACTGCGCCTTGCTTTTCTCTCTGCTGTCCATCTGACAGCATAAAGGTATCAAGAACTGGTGTATCTCGAGAGGAGAGTGGTTTCATTTGGCTAGATGATGCAAGAGGAGGGATACAATGTTATCTGCCCGATTCTCTCAGTTCTCCTAGAATGACTCATCAATTATGGGATGTTTGTAAACCAAATATGTTTGGTGCTGTACTGGCAGGTAAAATAAAGTCTACTGATGTTAACTGAGTAATCATGAGAAAAGGTCAGAGCTTATCAGCAGTTTGACTGGTTTCAAGCACTTGCCAACGCCACAGTAATTCAAACAAATGTGAATATGTCTGGGCCCTTACTAGCAGCAAAACACTCCTTCACTCAGCACTCAGATGGTTTCAGCCAGCATGAAATGCACATGAATACCTGTATAATTTTACACTGGTTCTGCAGTCCAGAGTTTCACCCCATGAACATCCAGAAAGATTTATAGAGCAATTCTCAGAGGTTACGTGAATTCTTCCACAATAACACAAATATTCCACTATGTGCGCTTGAGCTACAGCCAGGCCTACCCATCAGCCCTCTGCGTGTTTCATTTCTCAACAGAAGAGAAGACAGAGCAAGCATGGATTTTTCCATAATGCTATCCGAGGAACCAGGAGGAGTTCCCTGTGTTCTACAATTGCCTGTCATTCCATTATATCTAGACACAATGGATGTACTAAAAAAAGAGAAGGTAAGCTGATCTTGACCCAGCAGATTAAAGCAGAATGATGATTGTAAAATCACTAAATTTGTTTTTATTGCAGCGATTTATACCTATCATTGTGTTTAGCCAAGTTGGATTATTGGGTGAAAGATAACTGATTAGGTTTCTCGCTTTTAGGCAGTTCAATTGGGAAGCACCTGTTAAATGTGCTTCCAATAAAAGGAAAAAACAAGAAAGAGAAACATCGGCTTGATGTGGGGAAAGCATTAGTGTGGCATTGTAAAATCTATCTCAGGTGTGGAGTAATGGTTTTGGCATAGAATAAAGCAGGCGTCATAAGCAATGAGGAGTTTGTCACTGTTGCCACAAAATCTATATGGCATTCAGTTGGTTCAGGGTTCATATTCATCTTCCACATTGACTGGATTTAGAATAAAATGATCTAATGGGGCGTACTGGAAAGATAAGAGCTATTGGTGATAATTCATACTACCCTAAACGCTCCTGCAAAACATTAGACAGTCACAAAGTTACTTTGAAAGAAGCATTGTAACATTGTAATATTAATATTGTGCCAAAATTGCAAAGTGAAGTTACATAGTTAGCTACTTTTAATTACTTTTTGTCCTTGAGCTGGGCTCTGATCAAGTACCTACAGCAAATAACAAAACAAAATGCCCAAATGAGCTATATTTTTTGGGCAACTGCAAAGGACCCCTTGTTGAAAAAAAAAAAAAGCCAGCTTAAGATGGTTGGGCTGGTTTTAGCTAGTCTCTCAGCCTAGCGCCTTAGCTGGATTAAGTTGGCTACAGAAGCACTTTAGAGAGGGGTTCCAAGGCACTTGTGCCAGCTGGCTAGGTTGGTCTTAGCTGGTTTAGGCTGGGAGACCAGCTGAAACGCATCAGCTAAAACCAGGCCAGGAAGGGACCAGCCAAAACTACAGCAATTTCCCAGCCTAAACCAGCTAAGACTCAGCCAATCTCAGCCTAGGCAGTTTTTTAAGTAGGACTATCCGACTAACTGATTTGCACTTGATGAATTGTTCACTACCAAATAGCAATGTGGAGCAAAATATATACATAAATGTGTGCAATTTAATCTAGTCACTTAAGAGCCAATTTAGTCAGTTGCTAACTTGATACTTGCTCTGAATAAAATAGTGAGTCATTAACTGCTGTAGCTGGATCAGTGCATTTAGCATAAAATAAATTATTCAGTTGTTAGCTAAAAAGAATCAGCTCAAAAAGACTCGTTTAATGAATTGAACATCACCGTTGGGTCTCTCAGTGCATCAAAAGTAATTCATGTGTTCTGAAATACAAGTGAAGTAAAAAAAGTAATAAATTGTATTTTTTGAATGCTATTGAAGTGAGAAGAAAATATTGCTGTTCCTTGAGTCATTAAAATAAACAAAACCAAAAAAGCGATAGCAATATTTTACCTAGAGAAGATCCAGAGTAATGTTGTGCTTTCTGAAGAATTATTATACCAAATTGCATCTGTAGCTTTAAAATAGAATATGTATCCTGTCTCTGTAATTAAAAAGCAGAAAAGGAAAAAAACTTAACATGCAGTATTCAAATCTCAAAATCAGTGATCGCATAAAAAGCGTGAGAAAGTCACATTACCGAATTACCTACACTTCCTCTCTGAGACCTTCCAGAATCTCCAAATCAATTATTTGCACTGCTGAATTGACAAATTGTCCCATCTCTACTGCTAAAAGACACATGTGTTTGAGGAAAAAAAGGTCATTTATCACTACATAAGTATCCTCTCTTCTGCGAAGAACAGGCAATCAAGTGGGCATGTTTGTTTTCTATTTTTGAAGCGCTCTAAGTGTGTTCTGATGGTTCTTAAACACTAACAGGAGTGCGCTTCCACCACCTGCTTTGACTTGGCACTCTAAACGCAGTGACTTCCATCTTTCTCTAAGTGTTACCTCTTTGATGACGCTGCCATGGAAACAGCCTTTTTTGGGATGTGTATACATATGAAACTGAGAAATAAAAAGACAGACTGATCAAAAAATCCAAGTCAAGCAGACATATAATATTAGAATTCTATCATGTTACAGTGTGAGAGCAATATCCAGTCTGTTGGATTTGCTTTTGGGGACCATCTGATTAACTGCTTTTCATCCAAAAATAATAAGCCCGACTCTGATCTGAAAATGTCAGCCAATTCACTTGACATGCTACAAACTTAGTTACCGAGGAAGTAAAGACAACCCCCGATTATTTTGGCCAAGCACTAGATTGATATCATTTGAAAGGAGACAATCCCCTTCTACTGAAGCCAAGATATTCAAAGTGTTGTATAGTGAAATGTGAGATTCTACTCTTTAATCTATATAAACCCAATTGCCAAATTGAATGGTAAAAACATAAAGAGATACTTCAATAGTGTCATAAGGATGGAAATACAATACAGTAGGAGCATATTGTTAAAAGGATAAAAAAACCCATAATATAAAAACAAATAAAGCTAACAAAACTAATAAAGAATACTAGGAATGACTCATACCTTTTATACATACCTTGACTCCTACTATATATTCATTTATAGCAGCGCAAATCTTGTGATAAGAAGTTCCCTCCATTTCAAAATTATACAAGGATACTCCTGAAACCATCATGCTCCTTTTGAATAAAAATTCAATCATCGCTTTGTGCATTTTTTTAATATAATGAGAAACTGGAGTCTGTGCATGAAGTCTAACTCCACTGGGAAAAAGGGAATGGGAAAGATTTACATTAGTGTGACTGTGCTGGGTCGATTGATTTATAACTGTTGTTAAGGGGTGATGTAAAACTGAGCTTTGGATCTTGGTGACTCAAAGGAAAGAACAAGTGAGCAGGAGGAAAGGGATTCCCCCAGATGACGAAAACCAGCCTGAGCTTCTGCTTATGTGTGTCAGGCCCATGTGATCCCCAGAAGATATAAAAATGGTGCTCTTTGATTTATTTTTTTCATAGCTAGCATTCTTTGGACTGCGCCCAGAACTGCATTCATCCCTACTATAATAGCAGCAGAAAAAAAGAGTAGTATTATTTTTAGTAATATTTAGGAAAAACAATGATTTTAGGACCTTAATACAGTGGGATGGTTAATAAAGGTATGGTTCACCTAAAAATGAAAAATTATGTCATTATTATGTCATAATTACTCACTTTCATGTTGTTCCAAACCCATAAGACCTTTGTTCAAAAAATATATTTTTGTAAAATCCAAGTGCTTTCTTTAAACTGACAGATAGCGCCAAATCACAATAAAGACATTGTTAAAACTGCGTGCGTGACATCAGTGGTTCAACTATAACGTTATGAAGTTAACTTTTTGTGCACATGACTTTTTATTCAACAAGTTCTTCTCTTATTCGTCAGTCTCCTGCAACCATTCATGCTGAAGCAGAGCTAGTTTTAGTAATGTAGAACGTCCGTCTCTCTTAGTTCATCGGCCCTATAGTATCTAAGTCATCCTTTGTGTTGAATCTTGATGTTTACATGTTTACAAAGACATGCATGAAGATGCATCCAGCAACATCACACCTATAGGCTATGCCTAGTGAAAGAGAGAAGAGCTTGTTTGGATTAAGTTATTATTTTTGTTTTCTTTGCACAAAAATAATTATCATAGGTTCATAACATTACGGGCAGAAACTATTTTAACAATGTCTTTATTTCTTGGGCCATAAAACATTTTAGCTGCACTTCTGTTTATGCAGGGTTTAAAAGCTCTCAGATTTCCTCAATAATATCTAAATTTGTATTACAGAGGTTAACGTAGGTGGTTTAGGAATCGACATTTTTTTGGGTGGGACTATCCCTTTAAGTCTGTCTTCCACGTTAATATGGCTGTCTAACCTTAGCAACAGATGCTTTGTTTTAATTCATGCTCATACTATGCACATATATAATGCACTAAAAATGCTTTTAAAAAAAAGATCACTATGTAATTACTCAAAATGTAATACAAAATGTGTTTTCCCAGTCCGCGCTACTTTTTCTATCTTCGTTAAATGTAAATTCACTAGACCACGACACACGCTTTACTGCTAGCGCTTTGTGTCTCGCCTGATACGTCATTGTAAAACAGCAATCAAACATTTTCCTGTTCCGCTGCCGCTGCCTTGAGTATTTGAAAGCAAAATGCGTCTGTGTGAATGGGCCCTAGGAGAGTATGCGATTTGAGCGCAGCCTCCCAGTGAACTATTTCTAGTCAGAAATAATATGGGGCTCTGCGTTTGCTAATCGCAACGCATCCAGTGCTTGACAGCATCGCTGATTATAATGTTTGCGCCTTGACGCGCCGCCGCATCCTGTGTAGACAGTGTGAAGGTGTTTTACGGTATAATAAAACTCTGTACCCGCCACTGGGTCCCGGCGCCGCTGTTCCACGAATTTTTCCCAAGAGCAGGTGTTAATCTTCATTCATCCCCTCAGCAAGAACACTGGAAAAGCCCTTTCAGGCTATTCATCTACTTGTAGACAATAACCATTTGTATGGATGTCACTCTCAACTTGGGAAAAGAAATAGTGGAATCGCCATTCTAGGCCACGTGAGTGTAACCAGATACTGAATATTATGTGAAATATAAAATATATATCTACTTCTGCAGTGCACACAGCAGACCTGTCATGTGGAGAGGTCCGTGGTTACACCCAAACACAATAACAACAGTGCTCTGTCAGACGGGTGGAGCGCTGCATTTTGTCCCCATGAGTCTCATGTCTCTAGAAGTAATATGTGCACAGGCGGATGGATGATTATGTAACGCTGTGTCCTTTTTGTGCTGCTGGAGTAATTACTGAAACCTTCTGACACTGTTTGCTTATTGCACCAGGCCAAAATTACACCAAAGCACATGCATAATATGTTTGATTGAAATATGACACCATTTATGTGATTTCCAGAGTCTCATAAACGCAATGCCTCTCTCTGGTGGTGGTGTGTTTGGCTCGGAGCAAACTGTCTGCATGCAGGATCTCTGGTCCTTTGCCTCCGCTGCATGTTTACATCTTCTTCTGGTGAGTTATGACAGGTTTTCCAAGTATGGAGGTGAGGTGAGTCTGCTTTTGGCAGGTTTGTTCCTGGCTGGCTGAATGAAAAAATAACTGGGAAATAACTGCAATGCAAGAGGGGAGTAAACTACCAAGAACTCCAGAAACATATTACATCATGTCTCAGGTATTCTAGAGATGAAAACCTGTGAGTGATTTTCCCTTTGATTGCTGAGATTGTGTGATACAGGTAGCAAAAACAAGATAAAAATGGAAACACTGTGACTATAATTCATAAGTGCTTGATAATTTCTAAGTTACAAACTCTGATGTACTGATATATGCACATATGTAACTAGATCTTGCATTAATGCCCTCCCAGATCCAGTGTATTTTGTCTCTGTTCAATGACCATTAATTTTCCATCACAGTGAGGTCCTTTCTAAGCATATTCTCATTTATGGAGGGAACAAAACTTTTTTCATTGCTTTCTTTTTAGCATTTCATTTGAAAGTTACTCTTGAACCATGATGTTGATGTTGATAAAAAATAAATAAGAAATCAAATAAATAAAAGTTTTAATACATTAGATAAAAAAAAACTAAAATAAAAAAGAGAGAGAAATATTGCTGACATACAGTATAATGTTTATGTATATGTATAAGATGCTCATACCAAAATGACTAAAACTAGAAAAAATAAAAAAGTTATAGAAAAATGTCAAAGCACATAGCAAAATTACAAAAATGTTTTAAGTATTAATTGAACATAATAAATATATTTAACATACTAAATCATAAATAATAATATAATATATTTTGACTATGTTAAATATACTAGAAAAATTATGGAAATCTATAATTTCTCAAATGTGGGATTTGAATGCATAGAGTACTGAGCACCATTTAATTTATGTTCATCTAATGCTTCAGTCTTAAAGCTTTCTATTATATATTTTTTGCATTATATAAATATATATTTATATTTATTATTATTTTATTTATTTATTTTGTCTTGTGTTTCCTTAAGTATATTATACCACAAAAAAAAAAAAAAAAAAACTCACCTGTAATGTAATGGACTTTTCAAAAGGTAGTACCAAATTATGTTGTCAACAATGCTTTAATTTACAGTCTTACACACTCTCTTGTGTTTCCTAACGGTGCACAAACACTTTACGCACACCAGCACAACCTTGACTGCTTTTAAACGATTTTACAGCGGTGGGCTTTGTTGCCCTTCAACCACAGAGGGGCCAGGACTTTTACAGCGTGAAGCGGTTTTACGATGACTAAACCGGGTGCCAAACATGGCATTACAGAGATTAATTTCAAATGATCAATCACACACTGGGACCGGTGGTAGTTTTAAATAGCAAACTCCCGCCAGATTGGCAGGGAGACCCAGTCTATGTAAATCTATGTTAAGAGTACATGTGGGTACATATTAAACTTCCAGGCGCTTAGAAAAACACCAGAGCTTGATATAAAATGAGACTTATCTGTCCTGGCCAAAATTGTCAGTGAGAGACATAAAGAAAGCCAGAATCCTTCTCCTACTGTAGCAGCCAATGAGTTCACAATAGGACATGATCCCACAATGTAGTAGCCTTATTGATTGTCACTGTAAAGACTCATAAAGTCATTCTGTCATGTTCTGGATTGTATAGCGTGGGATATAAACTCAAACTGGCCTCTGCACAGTCTGCTGTAGTCTGGCACTGGCTGGGGCTGTAATCTTGCACAGATACTCTGAGTTAAGACAAAGCACAGGAGAGGCAGAAATGATTCACTTATCAAGACATATGTTGATCGTGATCTGATATCACTCTGTGCCAAATGTATTAAATAGAACTTTACCTTCAGCATTTGTAAATGTATTTTGTTGCAAAAATTGTTTTGAAAGAGAATTACGCTTCATATGTTATGTCCTGCTGTTTTGATATATTATCGATTTCTTGTGTTACAGTAATTTTATTTTACAAAAATTTGTAATAATGCACTCCCAGTGAAAGTATTTGAGAAATATTAATGACACAAATAAATCAATAAACAGATAAACAGCAGTTACGTGTGATTATAAGCAGTATGGCATTTTTTTCAGCAGGTTAATCACTCTCACCCTTTCTTTGCCTCCTCCGTCTCTGACTTTCTTTCTGATGATTTAACTTTTAGTATGAGTGGTAACATTTTTCTGCAGCCCAAGTAGCTTATGACCTACTTTTGAAAGAGATGCACAAATAGCATGTGGAAAACAGTTTAGATCCTGCTTTACTACATTTTGAATAAGTATACTGTTATCCAAAAGTTTAGCTAATTGTGTCCCATATTTAAATATAATAAAACCTTGTTTCATCTGGATGAGAATCAAATAGAATTTCTTTTAAATTACACTGATATATTGATGCTGAAAAAAACCTGACAAAATCCACTCTTTAACAAACATGCAGAACTGCTTGAAATGTGCCACATTACAATTGTTTTGGTTCTTGCCTACAGCAGTTAGGGCTTACAAAACATCTGGCCAATAACAAAGAGAGGAATACCTACGTGTGTAGCTTACACTAATAGGGATTGCTTAATAGGAGTTTGATGCCTCACATGTGGGTTCTCCACAGAATTAAAGGCTAATGTTTTTTAATACTTTAATTTCCAGTGAAGCTTCATTGAGTAGACTCTCATTATTGTCAATGCTTTTTCAAAACACATGATTAATGGCAAATTACTGAACAAAACTCATATTTTATAAACAGATGACCTTTATGACCTAATTCATGCCACAGATTAGTCATAAAATGCCTCAGATATACATAATTGCACACAGACCTGTATATGGTCATTCTGTCATGTTGCTCGGTGCAAATCATGCTCAGTAAAATTATTAACTCTACTCCGCAGCCAATCAGAAACTTAAAATTTGGCCCTAGAAAATGTTCATTTTACCAGATGGTTTTAGATCTCTCTGATTCCATTATTGCTTGAAAAGTGTAAGTGAAGTGTGTGACATGTAGTGTTATCTTTTTCTGCTTTAGTTGAAAGTCATCGTTGGAGTGAAAATAAACAACGTGAAACCTTAGATATTTGATTATGGTTCCTATGTGGCAATGTTGTGTGGCTGCTGTGATGACAAGATCATTTCCCCATGCTCTTCGAACCCACTCTACATGTTCCATGTTTGAAATATATTTACCACAAGGTATTGTTTCATTGCACGCCACTCTGCATGAAAGTCATAAAGCCGCCTTTTTCTTTGCCCGCTTCCTCTTTAACATCTTTAGCAGATGTGTTTGTCCGTCTCAGTTTTGTTTCTCTCTAGTAAACCTACATCAAACCTCATTATCTGTAAGGCGTGTTCCTCTTACGGAAGATGAATTTGATGTATTTAGAGTTTCTTGTAAATAGCCAAAGTTTTAGTTTCTTTCTGTGTTTCGCTTGATTTGCCATTTGAGCTCTAAAGAGATTTGTTGACTGTATGAAAGCAAGTGAGGGCAAGCAAAGTTAGTCTACTCTTGAAATATAAAGAGAGTGTTCTAATATAGCCTAATTATTGTCTGTTCTTCAGAATAACCATTACAACACTCAGCCCTGAAACACATAAGACGTCCTCAGGCATGTGAATTGTGACCGATGCCAAATAAAACATCTGTGGATTTTACTTAATGATAAGGAAAATGCTGCACTCGCAGATAAGAACCTTTGCTTCTTCTATTTTAATTTGAATCCAGCTGATGCCTGAGTGAGACTAATAATGGCAGGCGAGCCAAATGATGACGCACCTTTCTAACAATCCCAGAATATGTGACAGGATGCCAGTTATCGAGCAGGCATGCCATAAATATTGTTCATTTTAATCGATGGGGAAATATTCAGTCTTCGCGTACAAAACGGGAATAATAAATTCAAATTTAAAAAGAGATATGAAGTGCAATAAAATTTATTGTGTGGCATGTAGAGGAAAGAGCTTTCTAGGTATTTGTAATTTTAGAAGTTATAGGCTTTAAATGTGTCAGAATAAAGGGTTATTGCTCAAACACCTCATCCGAAATAGATTTAGAATGGGAGATCACTTATTACCTCCTATTATTATGTGGAAAGCCCACCACAGCAGCAGCATGACCACAAACACGTATCAGGAAAATTCAACCACTCCTATAACGTGCTGGGATACATAAAATGTATTAAGACAGTGACTGTAATATTTCCCTGACTTTTAGTTGAGCTTTTTGTACTCCGGCTAATATACTGTGCACATTACATGCACTCTTTAGTTTTTTATTTTATTTCTTTGTGTAAAGTTCAAAGTAAATTAGCAGTAATGCAGATCAATGTAATTAATTTCAAATAAGTTAAAACTGTTATATAATATACATTATATAACTTATTATGCATCAACGGGAGATTTAAAAAAAAATCGCCTACATTTTCCATAGCACCTTATTCAAATTCTTTAACTGTTCCTGAGCAAATAAAAATATATATATTTTTTTCAATCTGCCCTAATATGGGCAATACTTTCATGCCAACCTTTGTTCAAAAAGAGGGTAAGATTACAAAATGTAAGATTACAAAACCTCAGCAAGTTATATAAACACCAGCAAACATCACTCACAGGAAATTTGTTACATCATCGCAAATGTCATCTTCCCAGATATTACGTAGTCATTTGATGTTTGATGCTTTGATATTTAACTAGCCACCAATTTGTTTCTTTGAGTTACTGTAAGATAAATATTCCAGGTGGAATAGAATGTAAATAATTACGTCTGATTATGAAAAATAAAACATTGTTAATAAACTCAAATACACATGCTGCAATTTCATATATACAGACTGATTTTTTCAAAAAGTGCTTGATATCGAATATGTAGAAATATTAGTGTTACTCAAAGTACTATATTCCTTGGGCTAGAAGCAGTTGCTATATGATTTTAGGTTTGTTGCCATGGTGAACAAATGGTTCACTCTGTGATTGGCTTTATAGATACAGGGACAGAACACGTGGAATGTAATTGCCTGTGAAATGTCCTCCTGGAGTTTCCTGTTACCACTTCTCCAGGATTGGAACTCCACATTCTGCACTACCAGCCAACTAAAGGATGTGGCGCAGCGCCTCCGATGGCACCAAATTCACCGGCCTCTGCCTATATGACCGGATAATATCCTGAAACCACAAACGGCGCCATGTTACAATGCTGACTGATCGCCTCTTAAACACGCCGCGATGACACGCATGAAGTGACGAAAAATCTACAGAGCAAGCTCATGTATGTTGTACCTTGAGCTGTGGGTAGGCTGAGGGAGAGATTGTGTGGTCCTGTCCTTCCATCTAGATAAGAGTCCACAAACTGGCAGGGTCCTCTCCAGGCCAAAAATGTATCAGCAACGCTGTAGAACGGCTCTGAAATGGAAAAACAGTTGTAGCTTGAGATTCTCAGACCCAAACTCTCAGACAGCGCCCTTGTGTTTAGCTGCTGAGGAAAACTGTGGTTTGATGGGATTGTTGCAGGGCTTTTAGGCCAGCGTAAAAACCCCGCATGACACACACAAAAACGGGTATTTCATATTATAGACACACTGATCATTAGATTAAAGTTTTAAACGTATTATGTTGTTAAAGGAAAGGCCAGCACCTCTCAGTCCATCTCCCATGAAGATTTTATAGCGTGAGCTTAGTTGCAGAGGACGATGACGCACAAACTTCCTATACCAGGTGCGCTTGGACAAACTGACTTCCTTTACAAGAACTGTGTGGGTGTGTTATACCTGAACGAGAATGGATCCAGATGGGCTCTCACCTAGAAAGGGAAATTAAATGTCAATTACAGAAATATTTTTAACTTCAGGCCACCACTGTGGGAAAATATAAAGAAAATGATTGGCTAGTGCAAACTGAATTAAAAACTTGATTACCATGATCTTTTCTTCAGTTATTGCTGATTAAACTAATTTAAACACAGTCACATGCTAGTCTTTTCAGCAAATTTATACTTTAAAGGTTAACTCATGCATACAGTAAATATAACGGTAATGATTTATCTTACCTGGGGTCTCTCTATGAGCAGGGATCATCTAAATAAAAAGAAAAAAAAGAAAAGGTATTTGTGAGCATTTTTGAATCAAATAACCATTATGTGGGTCTAGACAAAAAGCCTTACCTGATTCTGTAACGTATGTTGTAAAGTTTCACTCAGTGGCCCCAGTCCAAAGATATTCTTTGCTTGAACTTAAAGTACACCTGAGGGCAAGAATGAAAGCATTTATCTATGTTTTGCTGTCATGAAGCGCTATATATGTATAAAACTCAACTGCACACCTAATGAGAGCATGAGGATTGAATGACACAGAAATGTGCTAAAAGTGGAAAGACAGACAAAGAAAATTTATAGAAATGAAAAGAAAGAAAAGCTAAATGTGGTAATACTTTAGTATTTGGACATATTCTCACTATTAACTAGTTGCTTATTAACATACTTATATATTAACACTGTAAATATTGATTAACATATGTTTATGTTAGTTAATATTGTGCATGACCATATTCTACATCCCCAATCCTACACAAAACCTAACCTTAACAACTACCTTACTATTAATAATAATAATAAAAAATAATAATAAGCAGCAAATTAGGAGTTTATTGTTAAAAGTCATGTTAATGGTTTGTTAAAAGTCATGTTAATGGTTTGTTAAAAGTCATAGTTTATGGTTTGGTAATAGCAATAAGCGATCCTTAAAATTAAGAGTGAGCGATTATGTGTAGGAAAATAAAAAAAGAGCAAGAACTAACACACACACACACACACACATACACACACAAATTATTACAATAAATAAAAGTAATGGAAAATACACTTGCAATTTTCTGACAGGACATTATCCAGTAATTTTAATAATTATCAGTAATATTTCTGTTAAATAGGATGGGGGGAAAAGGAAAGAAAATGAAAAAGATGAAAAGAAAAAGGGTAGGAAAGGGAAAAAAGAAAAGGGCAGAATACAATTTTGCACTTATAAAACATGCATGAGAGAAAGTTATAAGAGTGAATTTCTGCAGAAGAGAAGGCTGACAGTGTAATGACAAGAAGAGACTGCATGTCAGAGAGTGAGCTAGAGAATAACACACACTCAACATGCTTTCCAATCCAACTAAACCTCTTTGTGACAAATACTAGACCACAAACCACTTATTCTGTTCTTACTTTGGCACAAACTTTACTTTCGAGGATAAAGCAGACAAGCAGAGATATTAAAACAGAGAAGTGTGATGAAGTTCAAAGGCCAGCGCTAACAGCCCTCACAGCCTCTGTTGTGCCAGTGAGAGGCTGTTCAGTAAGCTCACGCTTCACTGGTTTAACTCCAGGACCCGCTTTAATGACATAAAATCAGCACTGCTGGATCAAATTAGCAGCACGTGGGAAACTCTGACCAAAATAAAGAGAAAATGGACAATTACAGTGGAAGGACCGCCAGTGGAAGGGGGCCTGTCATATTTCAACTAGGATGTGTATTACTGTTTCTCTGTCCACGTGCAATTTTTCTTGTCCTTTTGACCATATATTAAGTATGTGTCTATGTGCATATGTGTTCATTTTTCCTTGTTCTTCCTACCATAACCTCTTCTTGTGGAATTGATGCAGGTCTTCATATGGCATCCAAGTGGTTTGTCATTGTTACTTTGACTAAGAAGGAGCTGTTATTGTCCACGGTCTGACTATTTACCTAGTTCTAAAAAAGCTATTACAAATCATTCATAAAAGCTATCAACACTTCATGACTGAATTATAAAGTTGTCAGTCGCTGAGCTCTCGGCTGAGAGGCTATAATAACAGAGGCTTCTAAATGAATCCCAGAGGACAATAAAAACAACTTCATCCTCACATTCCACACTTATGAACCAAACATCTCTAATGAGTGCATAAGCATCTGTGTTTTTTCAAGGTAGTGATGGAGAGAGTGCATCTGACTGTCTGGGAAAGTGTACAAAACAAACGCTAATCAAACCCGGGCAGGCTGACACAGCTGCATGCATTTATGCATGCGTGAGTAACTCTGTGTGCAGGTCCAGACGAGATCTGTACATGTTTTTTTTTTTTTTGTATTTTCTGCATTGATTTTAAAGCTAAATATGTGCCGAGAGTGTACACAATGAAATCATTACTGATTCAGCAAACAGGTTTAATGAATAAAAATTATAATATGGATGTGCATAACTTTTGAATGACGGGCGCTCCAATTCTGTGGGACAGATCACGCTTGCTGTAATGCACCAATGCTTAGCTTTGATGGTTCTGGTAGGCAGAAATGACTTCACATTTGTGGAATAGTCCAGACAGCCCATAAACACTCTCCTCCTTATCTACTGCTGCAAATATGTGTTGGTAAGGGTTTACAGCGTTACAGTAAGTGCAGCATGCAAGAAACAGACACATGTAGACAGTTCAGTCTAGTCAATATGGTTGAAATTGAGTCTTGGCAGCAAGATGGGCAGGTTTTGGTGAGTTCACACAGCATAAGAAAATAGCCTTCTCGAGCTCTTGTGAACAAAGAGCTTTTTAATGATTAGGTTTTTTAGTGTAAAATAAAAATATCACTTAATATTTTTTATAGTTATATGAATTTTTTTTTTTTAATCAAATAAAATTAAATAATATGCTATTTGAAATTGAAATGTATGCAATAGTGCTTTTATTTGTTCCAAAAACAAAAAGTTATTTATACTATTGGTCAAAACAATTGATGTCAGTGAAATTTTGTAATGTAAAGTCTTTTTTTGTGAATCAAGGCAAAGTAAATATTTTATAATATACAGCATTATTAAAATGTATTTTTTCAATTTTTAAGTCATATAAGCTGATTAAACATTTATTATTATTATTATTATTATTATTATTATTATTATTATTACTAATCATTTTTATTAACGGGTTAAATACTTTTTTGTTGAAACTGATTCTTTACAGCAGAATTCTTTTCAACAATTTTTTTGTTAAATATAAATATCAAATTTTAATTTTCTGAAAAAGCAATTTCACCATACTTCAATAAATAAAATAATTCACGCTTTGTTAAACATGAGAGTCTGAGTTTGATTTATCTATTGCAATTTCCTCCAAATATTCAGATTAGTTAGAAATCAGACAATACAGAATAAAACTAATATAATGTTGAACTGACTGTATGCATTAACTATTGAACTATGACAGCTCTAATAATTATATATTAGTCCCTGGGTTCCTGTCACATGTTTAACATTCAACTACATCTTAGATCAGTTATCCTGTCAGAGAAAGGATGTTTGGGAAAATATACATCACTGTTTCTAGGCGGTTGCACAACAAGGGGAAAATAAATAACGCTCACAAATTTATGTTCAATAAAGTAAGTGGTAATGATTTTATAGCTTAGTATACCAGCAAGCCTCACAGACAGAGTCATTTAGAGAAATCTCCAAAGATCTCCAATGAAAACTGCTTTGTACTTGTATTTTGAATAGACTATAGAACACAGATGCTTAATGTGCAAGCGCAAGCATGCAAAAGCTTGTAAATCAGTTTCTAAATTGATGGAATATGTTTGTGTCTGTGTGCATGAGATCTGTCACATGCTAGATCGCACCTGGAATTGGGCTTGAGATTTTCAACAGGAGGTGGGTTCCACTTGAGGATCTGCTGACCATCTGTTATTTAGACATCGTCATAGGACGCGCTGTGTACTCATATAGCCTATGAAAGAGAAGGCGTAACAATTAAAGCGCACTTCTAAATGTGAGAGATTCAAAACATTCACATAAATGAGCAAAGCATTGGTCACGTCTATGCAGAGATTCCTCAATATAATTCTAGTTCCTTAATATGCAATGGAAGACTAAACTCCTGCCAAGGCAGCAGGATGTATATAAAGCACATACGTGTATTTTCCGTCCTTAATATGAAAGAGAGAGGCAGTGCAGAAGTGAAGCTATGAAAGAAGGCAGGATGACTAAAAAAGAGTGTAAGGAGTTTGAAGAAAAAAACATTTTTATTAAAAGAGATTGCTGAAGAAACAAGGTTCATTATGTGTGCACACTAATAAATATTATACTGAATTTGTAAATGTACAGTATCATGCACAAATAAAAGCTTTAGGTTTACAAATGCAAAAGGCATCATGAGACTTCCTACGTGTAATATTAGACTGCCTCAGTACATTTTTATTCTAGAGCATGTGGATGTTATTTTTCGTGGTGTTGAAAAATTGCTCCATTCATCTAAACATCGGTTATCGTTGTCAGTTGGCAGGAATCCTCTACATTTAAAACCTCCACATTACATCATATCATGACACTAACAGTGGCTGTGGGAATTGCCTCCTGTTTGTGTGTGTGTGTGAGATGAAACTGTCAGGGCCAATTTATTAGAGAAGTTTATATATAGTTTTGTGTTTGGTAAGCGCAATAAATAGAAACCATGCGGCATTTAAGACAGTTTAGCAGCATGCTACATGTTTAGAAACTGGGGTACCAGCGCCATCCTGCATCTTATATCAAAACCATACAAACAAAATTACTTAAATTAAGCTCTATTGATTTTACAGTAAACACTGCTCTCTATGAAAGTGAGGTATATTAAAGAATGCGCCAATTCTACAAATTAAAGCGACATGATTTACTTATCCTGATTTTATTCTGAAGCTGTTTGCAGGACAAAACCTACTGAGACATTTCTCAAAATATTTTATATTCCACAGAAGAAAAATTCATGAATGGTTTGGAATGACATCCAATTTTCATTGTTAGGTGAAATGTCATGCTATTACCAAACGAGGAAAGCACGCAGTTAATTAGCTAATTGCATAGCTGTCTTTCTCAGTTTTCAAATCACTGAATTCATGTTGACATGTCTTATCCGCTTCTTTTTCTTTCATCAGTATTTGTTGCTACAAATCTTTTCGTGTCCCTATCAAACAGGCCCATGCACAATTAACTGGCTTCTGTGAAATTGATACATTGCAGAGAGAGGAACAGAACATTTTAAGCTGATCCATAAACTGACTGTGTTTTTCACATCTATTTGATGCATTCTAAGAAATAGCTGCACATTTGGTTTGCTGGAAAAAGCAGCTGAAATGCAGTCCATGGAAAATAAAAGCACTCATCTTGAGCATAAATCAAGTCATAAATAACTCAGGACTTGTTAAATTTAACAAAGTAATTTCTTCAACTGTGATCTTGACTTTTAATTGCTAGCCTAAGTCCGATCTCCAATGGTATGAGATGCAAAAGAAAGCTTGTAAATTTGCATATTAAATCAGGCATACGCAAGTCACACACACTCACCAGACACCATGTCATCTTTCAGTGGAAGTGCCCAGTCCAAAATCACAAAGGAGTGACAGCCCTCCATAGCAACCACAGTGACATTATGAGGCTTGTTTTTGGGTGGCTGCTTTTTGATTGACTGATTGCTGTTCCTTCTCCATCAAGTCTGCTAAGACATCTACTTGAAGGTACCCAGAGCCTCGGTCAGGAGCAGGAGCTCCAGGATCCTTACGGATGTAGTTTACATATGGAGCTGAGGAAAAGAAGAGAAAGGGAAAATGTTTAGGAAATGTGTAAAGGCAAATGCAATGTTGCTACTTTAATATAAAAAGTGTTAATGTAAGCAAATTATTCATTTGAATAATGATCTGAACTGATCATAAAACATGAATTTTGTATATAATGCTTGTTTGTCTCTCCGATTGCTTTATTGGCAGATTGTATTTCACAAATTTGCGTAAAACCTAATTCTTATGTAGTAAAACCTAAGAAAATCTGTAAAATGTCACATGATCAGAAAGAAATAGTACAGAATCATGCATGTTTATTCTTTATTTTGGATCAGAACTTTGTTTTAAACTATTCAGAATTAAAAAAATGGCTACACACTACCGCTCAAATGATCAAAAATAAAGTAAAACCGTAATATTATGAAATAATAATATCGTGATTTTTGAATATTGAACAGTAATATTTTAATATTATCTTGTATTGTAATATATTTAAAAATATAACTTTTGGGGTCATGGCATAGCTGAATTTTCTGTAGCTGCAAGTGTCACATAACATTTTTATTTTATTTCTTATTATCAGTGTTGAAAACATTTATTTATTTATTCTTTTGTGGAACAGTCGTGTTTTGATGAACAAAAAGTTCCTAAGAACAATTTAGTTGAAATTTGTTAAGGCTGTACAAAAACAAATGTATGTCACTTTTGACAGTAAAAGGATCCTTGCAGACTGGCTTTCAATTTGTCCATTTTAATTGCTACAGCTAGTAATACCGAAAATGATTGCAAAACATCCATTGATATTTGTGCACGCTTCTGACAACAAACAACACGGTGCGGGAAGTTATGTTTGGTAAGCATTACATTTCTTTTGTGTTGTTTGCATTAGCTTGCCTCCTAGTTTAAGAATGAATCCAATTACTCTTTGCTCGTGGTTACAGACAATAAAAAGCTACCATTGTTGATATTTTTGCTGTAGACTTTTTCCTGTTGGCTCAATGAAATTTTGTTATTTCTGTCGTCCACACAGTGCCAGCTGGATCCACAGCTGCGAACACTTCCAGAACCCTCGTCCGATTGGGCCACAAGATTCACACCTGGAGCTAATCAAAAGCTCCATGTGACGTTGACCCTGATACAGAACAAAAAACACACTTCTGTGCATGTGCTCTCTCTGAGACCGACTGAGACCCACGTGACAAGGGGCACTCGCTACGGTGTGTTACACCAAAAGCCACAATACAGCGGATTAGGGGACGGGAGAAAAAAATGAAAAATGCACAATAATTGTCAAGACACAACTTCTATGTACTTCTTGTAACGCAAAGCAAACCCTACAGAGAGAGTCGTGGCAGCAAGGTTATAGCAAGTACAGCAGAGATAGTTTAAAATATAGTGGATCTGTTGGTGAATCTGGAGAGCAGTGAACACCCTGAACATATTAAAGCCATAAATATTTGAGGACACGTCTGAGGTTTGGGCCAGAAGGAAGCCGCTCTCAGCTGATATCAGCACATTTAGCTCTGGTGTCGTTTTATTTAGGCTTCTTTCTTGACATGTTTCTCTGTTTAAATGGCTTGCACGTGTGTAAGTATGTGCCTGTTGGGCAGCCCGAAATCTGGAGTGTTAGGATTTATCTCTCTGTGCATTGGGTATGAGACATTTCACCAAAGAGCTGTGTTTTCATCTTCCTGAGCTGACTTTTATGGCTATGACGCTTGTTTTGGTGGAGCTAGACCTCGTGATATTGACTTCTTTTAAAGTGCTTCTCCTCAATCATAGATGCTTCCCCATCATTTTAATGTATGACTGCTTCTCAACTCAATTTTACTAGGACTTCAAGCACCTCCTCTTGTACCTATTAGTACAAATATCAACATTATGAGGCCAAATGCTGTAGCCACAGCAAGGAACATGCTGTATTTTCTATACAGGCACAGCTTGGTTCCTCAGTTCTTTCAATAATCGTACTTTTGTATTTGAAGAGCTCTGCAGTTCTTCTGGCTCCAGTGGTCTAAATGGTGCTGTTATCTCTATTCCTCGCATTGCTCTGCTAGGCATAGCTATTTTCTAATATGGCAATGTAAATACATTACAATCACCAACCTAGGGACTATCGAGGGCCTCCTCTAAAAACAATGAGGAGTTGGCTCATAATATTTTTCTCATTCTTCTGTTGTTTTCCTATGTATCTAGCCAGAGCAGTTGATGTCACATTTTTGCCAAGACAAGCACATTAGAGGGGCCATGAAACAGTAGGAACAGCTCTTGGATTTCTGGCTAATCGATCAAAAACAAAACCTAGGCCACAATGACCCTGTTTTGTCATTAGATATGCATTCGAGAAATGCAACAAGTAACTTAATCAGAGATACACTTAATCAGCCTTAACACTTGTTCACAGGGTATTTAAGCGGGGGCTTGCTTTCAATCAAGTCAAAACTCAAATGAATTACATATGACTATTTATTATTTCAATTATTAATTTAATCCTTTGGCAAATATTTCACATCAGTATATAAAAACAATATTTGCTAAGAAAATACTTTTGTAATTGAAATACATTACTGCAGAAAAACTGCTAAACAGACGTTTAAAAAGTAACATTAGAAATCAAAACACAATTTTTGCAAATATTTGTGTACAGATATTTGGTCCTGATTAATTATGTACATTTTATTGTAATTTTTTTAAATGACTTTGTAAAATTAACAGCATAATAATTATTAACAGTGCATTGCTAATGTGAATTCAGCTTGTCTGTAGATTAAAAGCTTATGTAACTAAACCTAAATTTAGAAAAGAAGGGAAAGAAAGACAGAGCAAAGAAAATAAAAAAGTTGGTCTCCAAATGCTTTTGTCACATATGCTCTATTGGACACCAGACCGAACTTGTGCTTCGAGCTGTAGATGAGCTTAGCAGATACTTATAACTTTAGCAATGTGAACTTCTCTACTGCAAGTGCAGTACTGTAAAGTCAATGAGGGGCAGAACTAAATTTGCCAGCTGACTGGGGCTAAAGCTCCAGCACAGCATAACCATTTCTGAAACTCATCTGGCACAGTCTCTGCATGCAAACTGGACCTGAAACAATATTCCATAGCTTGGTGTATAGATTGTGGGGAAGTTTGGAAAGATGTCTACTGAAAATAATGTTCAAAGGCTATTATAGTCGGTCTTGGTAAACGAATTAATGCTGAACCTGAAAAAGCTTGGCGAGTCAGGTAACGTAGGGTCACAACGTGATCGCACTGATCCACTGCTGAGTGGAATACAATTGCACTATTTGTGAATTGGTTGAAATAGCATCCTAATAGCAATCATAATTGAAACTTGTTTTTTGCAAATCATTGTTCTCATTCAGGCACATACCTTTATCCAAATACGCATACTGAGTCGTGAAGAATTCGGGAAGGTAGCCCAAACCCACAGACATTCAGCCATAATTTATAGAGCTGAGTCTAAATACCTTCACTCAGGCATTCTCAAATATTTCCTACAGAAGCTGCGCACATGAAAGAACCTGAGTCCTTAGGGCCTCTAAAGTCAATGGACTCTAAAATAGCCTCTACCAACACATGGTGTACAGTATTAGATGTGGACCTAAGGGTTGATTACACGCTAGTCATAGGGGAGAGACCTAGTAGAAGAAAATAAACTTAGAATAACACGATCCAAATAGAGAGGTAAAATCATATTTTTTTCTTCCCCTTATTCCCCCGTTTGCCACTAAGTATACGACTGTTTAAAAGTTTGGGGTAAGTAAGACTTTTTTATTTAGCCAGGATAAAACCTGTCGATTTCACATTGATTTAAAAATCCTGAAAAGCATCTTTTTTAAAAGAAATGGACAATAAATAAGCATATTAGAATGATTTCTTAAGAATCACGTGATCCTGAAGACTAGAGTGATACTGAAAATTCCTCTTTACCATCACAGAACTAAGCATGTTCTAAAATGGAATATTATAAATTACTACAATATCATAATATTTCGTGATATTACTGTTTTTAACATCAAATATATTATTTCTAGTAACTTCTTGTTATATAATTTTCATAACTACCCTGGGTCACATAAAAAAAATATATGTATATTTAACAGACACTTTTATCCAGTTCAAATATTGTGTAAAAATATTCACCATTTCTACCTGACATTAACATTTATGTCATATCCGGATAGTGTCTGGATATTTTTGCTTGACAGCATTAACATCTTTATTCAGTGTAACTTGATTGGACACTTTAAAACTGGATCAGAGAATGTTAATGGGGCCATAAGTGAATAAATGGGGAGAAAAGTTTTAAAATGCTCTCTATGGTGTTAAATTAGATTCCACGTCTAATGCAATAAAATAATTTGAATCAGGTGAATCTTTTGTCTTTTTTTCACACTGTGAAAACAGCATAGTTTAAAGAACTTGCAACACAGGACTTGTATGACTCAGTCTGTCTTATTTATTCCTTGCGTAGCTGAAAGTAGATAGTGAAAACATGTTTATATTTTCATCTAAATTAAATATTTACAATTTAAAATGTTTATTAAATTTTTTTAATTTAAATTCAACTTAGAAATATCATCACTTAGACCATCCAGTTAGACATCTCATCTAGAACTCAAAACAGCCTGAAACTTTGGAGTTATGTTTGATGATCAGCTGACTTTTTAGATGACTAAACCTTTGCTTTGAAAGAAGTTTAGGTCTTTTCTTTGAGAACATGCTTCACAACTCCTTGTCCAAGCTCTTGTTCTGTCCAGGCTGGACTATTGTAATGCTCTCTTGGCAGGTCTTCCAGCCAGTTCTAACAAACCTTACATTTAATTCAGAACACAAAGCAGCAAGATTCATTTTTAATGAGCCAAAAAGAATGCACATCGCACCTCTGTTAATCAATTTACACTACCAGTAAAAATTTATAAAATTCAATAGCCATTAATATCTGCATAAAAAAACACACTGGCTCTGCACCCTTTACCTAAATTTATTACAGATTTATTCAGATTTATGTGTCCTCTAAATGTTTGCGTTCTGCAAGTGAACAAAATCAAAATCACTTCTGCAGACTTTTAAATTAAATGTTCCTTCCTGATGGAATAACCTGCCCAACTCAGTCTGAGTAGTTGAATCATTAACCATTTTCTAGAACTGGCAAAAACACATCTCTTCCATCTTCATTTGACCCTCTAACTTAAAAACACTAAAAATTTTATTCATTTTATTCTATTAATTTACTTCTTGTTTTCCTAAAAAAACAAACAAACACTAGCTTCTCTATACTTTTTAAATTTATTATACGATTAACAATAAATGCAAAGCAAAAAGGCCAATAGCTTACTTTATTCTTTTTCTATTCTATCTGTTTTCTTTTTATTTATTATGTAGTAAAAACCTTGCTACATGCATGTCATCACATTGTCGTCATTTGTAAGTCGCTTTGGATAAAAGTGTAAATGTGGTCAAAATCTGTCAAATGTAATTTCAGAGGTCTGATATATAAACACAATTCATTACGCTTAAGGCAAGAAGCAATATTAAAAAAAACCCTTTGTAAACAGGGTGGTTAAAATGGTTAAGAGTTAAGAACTATGTCTTTTTACATTTTGATGAACTCTGATTGAGCTGATTGAGTGAAAGATCATTCAACTAGGGACAACAAGTATTTGCATATAAATCCTAGCTAAGGTCAGCTGTATGCACTATTTTATTTGCTTCTTACTGAGCAACACCAAGGGAAAGAGCTGTACTTGTAGGCCAGATAAATTTCCTTCACATTCACCATTCAACTCTCAAGTGCCTCACATCTACAGGAAATGCTGAGGTGATTGGAAAGAAATTAACTGTGAGCGGCCAGTTGTGTTTCCTGAGATTCAATCTCAGCATGGTATTGCTGAGTTTGGAACCAATAAGGTCAGGGGAATAACTGTTCTTATTACAAATGTTAGGAGCACTAACGGTTTGTAATATGTAGTAAACCAAACATATTACCTGTGAACCGCTTCTTTCCGGCCACATCAAACTCAGAAGAAGGAGTGTTGTTCAAAGGCCGTGTCTCAGGAGTTAGAGGCTGTGTTGTAGGAGTCTCTGTTGTGTGAGCCAACGTTGTGGTAGAAAGTGGAACTGGGGTTGTGGTAGTCTCTCAAAAAGAGTATCTGTAAGATAGAACAGTAATCAAAACAGGAAGAAAAAATGCCCACAGGATGCCATGGCCCAAAGAGTGTTTGGACATTCATGTCACATTTAAAGATATATTTGTATTATATATCAAAATATGAAGCCAAGTGGCATTTATTTCAAAGACGTGGTTTGTCCAAAACTGCCCAGTTACCTTTTAGGTCTTCTTTACAAAAATGCTAATGTTAATGCTATTGCTCCATTATAAATGTTAATGCTATTGTCTGCTTATAGTAGTGAGAATGTGACCAAACTTTTCTGTATGGTTAATACACTCTTTCCCAGGATTCCTGTCACAACAAGGAAATTACTATTGGGACAAGCCAAGCAATTATCAAAACTGTTTGCAAACAAGCTTGTCCTAAATGCAGCTTGGCTACATTAGCTGTCGTGTGTTCAACAAACCAAAAGCATTACATAACAAATGATTATACAACAAGATTTAATTGTTATTCCAGAAAGGTCATCTAAGTTTTTGCACACTGAATCATGCAGCTCTTCACTTTGCAACCTATAAAGGCACTTAATATGAAAAAATAAGAGTAAAAAGGAATGTACCTCTTGAACAACAGCAAACAAATGGCTTCTATAAAGTTTAATAGATTAATGGAGAAATGAAGTACAAATGGCCTTACAAAAAGCAAAAGTAAAACAACCTGCTCGTAGCTGAGCAGCTGTAAACAAAGCAATCAGCCAAGACCATGATCTTCATTAATAACAGCGCCATCAGATGCCATGCTGACCATAACCATAACTCATCTCTGAACTGCTTTTTTAGGGAAGGTGGAAGCCAGAAAATCCTTTTCTCAAGTGGTACAAATAAATCCATTTATTTGGACCGTGGCACTCAACAAATCAACATCAACGATTAGTTTAATATTTGAACCACAATCAGATAGAAATGTAGAATTAGGAAGTTTAAGAATTAGGAATCCACATATCGTATATATACATAAGCTCATGTAAACTTAAAGACAGCATAAAATGCAAATTTCCAAATTGCAAAAATCTTAAATGCATGATCCCTATTATAAATAAATGTTATAGACATGTGCCCTCCACACAACTGACAGAAAGCTCACATTCATTTTTGAGTGCAAATCTTAAAATCCAATCAACAAATAATGAATAGAACCAAAACACAATGCTGCTATGTTGTACTAATTAGGATGCTCACACAAAACACACCAGGAAAATCTGCCTACAAATGTCTATATACGATTTTCTTCATATATAAAAGTCGGATTAGAAGGAAATATTTGATCACTGAAAAAATTACACACATCAGCTTTAACACTGAGGGTTTACTTAGTGTAAGTGGGCCTTAATGGCCTGCACATTTACCTGTTATTTGGTGTTTTTGCAGTTATTGCTTTGTTTAAGATTTACAGTATTGTTGTTCTACAGTATAGGAAACCATGCAGACTCAAAGCATAGCAGGTTATTTGGCCATAACGTAGTATATCCTTTTGAGGTATACTGTGTACTTTCTAACTAACATTATCTTTAGAATACTGATTCTAAATGATAGAGGATCAAGTCTTGTGGGTACTAAATACATTCCTGTGACAAGGCTTGTTATACAAGAGCCAACTGGGCCAAACATTTTTCTGTCTCATCTTAAATATCATCCAGTATCTTTTCCATCATTTTTGCTTTGACACACATTACTAAATATACATCATATTACTTAATTCTTAGAGATTTGTATGCAAAGAGTCCATCTCACCTTCAGAGTAGCAGTTAAGTATTCCATCAGCATCCAATACTGGGAAACCATTCTGATCCAGTCGAGAATAAAGTCCAGGTGGACATGTAGGCTCAGCCGCTAATGTTGACTGCTCCAATGTTTCTGTTACCAATTCTGTTGTAGTAGGTTCTGGTGTTGTTGTAGTTTCTGGTTGTAGTGGTTGTTGTAGTCGTGGTTGTAATCCTTGGTTTAGGGGCGTCCAAGCCAATGATGGGTTTTCCTCCCACAGTAAGGTATTTGTCACTAGGATTAACCACAGGCCGACTGTCTCTTCCATGACCAAATAATGCTAATCCTTCCTGGTTTACCAGTGGGCTGCCCTGATCATCTAATATAGAAAAAAGTCAGTTTAAAATAGGCTTCTTCTATTAAGGTAACCTTTCTTCTATTTCTATTAACTTTTTCTATTAAGTTAAAATTCTCACCAAAAATAGTCTTGCCATCCTCTCCAAGGACAACTTTTCTGGGTCTTCCTCTTGAATCCTGAAGAACTCTGCCAAGCTTTCATTCATTAGGACACCCTTATCAAGATCTACTACCTAAAAAATGAATGACACTTTATAAAGAAGAATAATCCTTCTTTCAAAACAAAATGAGACAACAGTCAATCAGTCTTGCTTAAATAAGTTTCCCTAAGGTTCCTGCCTGTGGAGTTTCCATGCCTAGAGAGACAAAACTGTTCACATCCCGGTCTTTGTTTACTTTAAAGATAATTATGTTTGGACTGCAGTACTTTTTGATTTATTAGTGTATCCACACAAAAGACGCAACAAAGCCATAGATATGGACATTATGATCACAGTATCTCAACTTACATTCTATCATTTATGTTTAACAAAATGAAAGTCAATGATGAAACCAGAGGGTCACTATCAGTGCTATGGGTAAAAGGTACACTTTATCATTTGTAGTTTAAAATTAGAACAAGAAAAGGACTGTATAAAACAGTTTGTCTGTAGTAAATAAACTGATACAATTTATTAAATACCTTAATGGATTTAAGCACATGTATTATATTTAGCCAAATTTAGCAATAATTAACACTGCAAATAAACACACCCATTTTGTTCCATCAGGACCTGTGATATGTCGGACTCCATTTGGTGTTGAATTTTCATCAGATGTTGAGGATGCTTTGCTATTTGCAGCTGTGAGATTTGGCCGTCCGCTTTTGCCTAGAGTTTTTGAACATAGAGTAAAGTGTACTTATGAACAAACTGAAATTGTTGTATGGAGAGCATGCCATAACCTTGCCAACATCACAATGATTACCTTTTTCATAGCTAGGTTTGTAGCCACTAGCTGGAGTGTTGTCCTTTGAAATTGACCGCAATCTCGATCCCATCACTGGATTTCTCGAGACTCAGGAGATGTATTCCTACTAGAGCTTTCACCAGCTGACAGCCCATGGGAAGAGCGAGAAACTGAACTTGGATTTAACCTAGCATTAGTATTACTCCTGTCTGCTATGTCTGAATTTGAGATAAGTGGTGTTTCTGCTGGACTGTTTTGAGAGGAGGAAGATGATGATGTTGATGAGGAGTGTGTTGAAGACGGTGAAGAGCCTGATGTGGGAACAGATCCTATTCTTATGTGCCGTGTACTGGATACTGGATACACCCTACTAGGGAGCCGTGAACCTTTCAGACGGCTTGCTACCACAGGAGAGCGAACCCGACCATTAGAAGCCAAAATAGGCAATCTTTGGGCACCTGAAGGAATTGACTTTGAATTGCTACTGGTGCTACTTTTTTCTCTATTCACACTTTCATTTTCAATATTCTGGCCAGGTCTGTGAATTTCGCTTACGGCTGTTGTTGTGGTTTTAGGTGCAGCAGTTGAGGTGGCATCTTTGCTTTGCCTCTCCAAGGTCGCTCTGTTTCCCTCGTAAATATAATCATCTTCATGATCATTGCTAATTTTAACATCTTCATTATTACTGGGATTGTTGGAACTTATTGGAGCATTTGTGTCTTTGTTTAGCACACTAGGTTTTGACACAGGATTAGCCTCATGCTTTGAAGGGTATGTTGTGGGGGAAGTTTTATCACTAGTACCTTGAGAGCTCACAGAAGTAGAACGAGATGGAAATCCTTTAATAATTGGCCTTCCTGCACCTACAGAAGAGGCGGCCCTACTCCATGGTATTCTCCCATCTTGTCTGCGATTTCCTGTAACTATCCTGGAATTTCGGTTTGGTAATGAAATCGTGAACTTCTTCCTGTTGTAGAAGAGTTAGTCCTTGAAGAAGAATGGGAAGTAGAAACATAGCTATTGCTTTTCTCTTCTTTGTCATTAAGATCTACTTTTTGTTCAGTTTGATCCTCTTTAGTTGTATCCGAATGGGCTTTTTTGGTTTCTTCAGTTGGTTGTTCACCTTTTGTGTTGTCTAGCTCTGTGTTTTTCTCCTCTGTTGTATGGTGAATGCTCGTCCTAGTTCCTATTGGCAGTGTTGATTGTGAAGAAGCATTTGATGATGATGATGAGGATGATGATGATGATGATGATGATGATGATGATGATGATGACGATGACTCAGGTTTGTGCTTTCCTGTTTGAAGTCTCTGAGCTTTAGTTGAAATTCCAACTCTTCTTCCGTTAGGATACATGGCACCAGATGCTGAACTTGGGACTCGACCAGACGTGGAAGAAGTCCTTCTTGTACCTGCTGATGATGAAGGTAAAGAGGATGAAGGAGAAGATACTGAAGAAGAAGATGATGAAGTTGATGCTGAGGAGGAGGAAGAGTAAGTTGGAGAGGAGATAGATGAGGATGAGGGGGATTCTGACTCTTTCACTGATTCAGGCCTGGTTTCCTGAGATGAGATCACTGAAGGAGTTCTGTCAGTGACACTTTTCTGGTTGTATGAGTTCTTTTCCTCAGGATAGGAGACCGCTGTTAGGTCCTTTCTTGTAGCTGCAGACTCCTGGTTTTGTGAACTTGAAGAAGCTTCACTCCGAATTCTTGATCGAGAATTAGGCCTTCTTAATCTGCTAATATCAATAATTGGGGATGTGATTGGGGTCCAAGGATGACTTTTGACAGATTCAGACTGACTGGGTTTTGATTCTTTGGTGTCATGAGAGTGTTTTGAATGTTCCTCTGTTTGTGGTGCTGCATTATTGCTGCTCTCTGGTTTTGTGTCCTCAGTAGCTTCATTTGCTCTTATTTCCTCTTCTGTTGGACTGTCAGTTGGCTCATTTGTATCTCCCTCTCTATATTTGGCATTAGTGGGTGATGAATGTGAGTTTGACCTTGAGCTAGAACCTCCATTTCTGACTGAACCCCTCACAGAGGAGAAGATGCTGTGATAGGACCTTGTTTGAGAAAGAGGGCGTCCTCGTCGGTTTGTGGGTGGCACTTGAGTTGTGGTCTGAGTATCGGACTCTTCCATCTCATCTGGCTCCTGATTGTCTGATTCATTGTTTGAAGATGTCTTTAAGGAACTTGTCTTGTGGCTGTCTGTGTTCCTTAAGTGAGTAGAGCTGGCTAGAGACAAAATTAAGATACCAGTCTTAACCAAGTTTTTGTAAAGCTTTTGTAGTATTATTGGGGAAAGCAACTTTTGGGAATACTTACATGCAGGCATTGCAACAATAATGGCTTTAGTCTGTGGTCCCTGGCCCTTCCTATTGACTCCACGAATTTTGAAGATATAGCGGTCACCTGGCGTAAGTCCATCTATGGTAGCAGAGGTGATGGTGCCATGTATGTAACTGACTTTGCACCAAAAGGTTTCATAGCAGGAGCATAGGAAAGGATGTATTCTGGAAGTAGATGTCAAATCAATCAGTACGGTCAATTTCATTTGGATACCAAAGCTGAATATTTTCCAACGAACACTGGGAATACCCAAGATTGAACCAATAAATGTAGGCCAAGGATAACACACTAAAAAGGAAACGTTCCTTCTGCATGAAAAGGGAACAGTTTTTTGTTTTCCACATGTACATTTATGCTGGTTTAGCTTTACAGACTGGTCCTCTGCATGCCTGCTGGAGAAATTGTAAATCTTAAGGTTGATCAATCCCTTATATTTTGGCACTGCATACAGATTAGTGGTTTCAGGGAAGACATATGTTTAACAATTAGTAATGTCTTACTCTCCAAATGCCAAAGTCGTTTTCTGTTCTTTATGTAGGGCATATTTTAAAAGTCATAGAAAGAGCTGACAGATATCTCTATAAAAAATATATCAGTGTCAAAATACCTTCTCCTGTCCCAGCTAGATATGCAGATAAGTAATACAAGAGTATGCACTACATGATAAACAAATACAAATATTTCTTCCTAAATTTGTAGCCTAGCTACCCTGTGGTCTTACCCTTAATCGGCCATTTGTTTGCTCAGGTGGATCCCAGGTGGCTGTGACAGCAGTACCTTTTCTCGAAGTGGTTTTACTTGAAAATTTTCTGGAGGGCCAGAAGGAGCTGCATAGACAAATGTGGGAGAAAGTAAAACTAGGACTGACAAACAAATTATTATACAAACAACATGGAGTACTGTGTATTCTCTTGAACTTAATTTTTGTTCTGCTTGGAGATTTTTCAAATGGAAACAACAGACAGTTTGTGTTTTCCATGGGAATGAGGTCATTCTGATCACTCCAAACAAAAATTCCAAACAGCCAGTAAACAGCGACATTACTCTTAAATAGGCAGTTAGAACAAGCTTACATGGTTTAAGAAACCAAGGCAAGATTGTTTTTTTTTTTTGTGCATTTGTATGGGTGTGTGACACAATACAAAAAAACTTTTGTTTATCATTAACTATTTTTTTCAGATATGCAATACAATTAAGGATTTCAGTTAAATTCACTTCATTCTAAATAGCCTGCCTTTACTACCACATTCACACCACATTTACAGAAAATAAAACTTCTAGTATTTTAAAATCATAATCTTGTAATGTTGAACAATTTTTTTTTAAATAATACTGTTAAGATTTTTAAAATCTGACATTTACCTTTTTAGTTTGCAGATAATTATACCTTTAATAATAAATGTATGTGCTTAGCTATGCAAACCAAGCAAAGCATCTGGGTTACAGATCAAGGAGCATAAACAAACCTGATTCAGGGGTTCTCTGGAACACAGATGCACTCCATTTTCCTTCTGATCTCCTTTGCGAGATGCAAATAGAAAACTCGTACATGCTATCCGCCGCAAGAGTTTCAATTATGAGACGTCTCTGAGTTGTGTCCTTGTATTCCCAACGAGCAGATTCTCCTTTCTCTCTGTATTTCACAGTGTAATACCTGCACATACATTGTATTTTAAAACTTTAATCTACAGTGTTTGGGGACAGAGTTCAGACAGTCATTCACAGCCACGACACAGACACAGTAAAGACATTTATAATTGATCCCTTACAAAAGTACAATCAATGCAGCTTTGTTGCATTTAAGAGACTTATCTTACCAGCCTTTTAAACAGGGATATATATAATGCCAACAAGCCAACTGGCCCACCATTTTAAAAATGATATAATTGATTTTTACCTGGATCCCCCTGGTATTTCCTTCTTCTTTTCAATAAGTGGATCAACCCATGTGATAAGGACTGACTGAGGAGACAATACTCTAACTGTGATGTCCTCTACTTCATCCACAACTTCTGGTTCTAATGGAAAAGGATGACAAAGAAGTATTAGGTTTGAGTAAGTCAAAATACTGAATATGGAGTGCTGGTTAGCACAGCTGTGATCTGGGACATACCTGGTGTTACTTTTTTATTCATGGTGGCCGTGGTGATGGGTGCACTTCTCCCCTGGGCTCTGGGTGCCTGCAGTGATACCACATAGACGGACTCAGACGCTACGAACAGAGGGGGGATACCAGATACGGCCACGTATCATTACACATTACCTGCTATGGGACATACTGAAGGCATGCAATCTGAGGTCTATTCACAAATATTTGAACCTAAATTTGAAGGCATGCACTATTTCTATTTGTGCTTACCCAGTTTGTGTTTGTTAGCATTGCGCTGATCTGCTTGGTGATGGCTGAGGTCCACTCTGTGTTTGTTTTGGGGTCGCAGAGGGAGGCGTCCTACTTGATGGGGGGGTTCTGGTCCTGAGGACGACTGAGGGGCCTCTGCTGTCCTAGTGCCGTCCTCTGAGTTGGGGGGCCGTTGGTTAATCTGTGATGAGGTTATAGACACCATCCTGCCTAATGAGAGAAGGACAGAGCAAATAACGCTTGGCTCCGTGACAATGTCTATTTTGCATTATCAAAAGGGGATCCATAAAGTCAGAAAGTTTGGGATTAAAAATCTAATTTAATCACGGAAACAAAGTTTGAGAAGAAATTCTACAAATTTGGTGCTGACAATGTCAATCCCTTTAGTGAAAAAAATATTACACCGAAGCACACGAATATTGGAAAGCAAAAAAAGTTGCGAATAAAGAAGCAATTTCACAAGTGGTCTTATACATTTAAATCCCATTATACTTCACAGAGGACGACTCATGTTTGCAATCTCTTATAAAACAAAAACACTGGCGAATAACAAAGACACATGGAGATTTGCTAAAGTAAGCACAGTTACAGGGCCACACAGTTGTGTGCGCTCTCACTTCCTCTCTCTTATTGCTTTACTGTAATCCCCCATCTGACAGGACTTGGCAAGCGAATGAGACAGTCAGACAGTCTTCCTCCTCTCTTCCCTTCAACACACTGCTTCACGCGCATCTCTCCTCTCTCTCTGGTGTGCCGTACATCCCTGAGTGGATAATGAAAAACAGTCCCTCTCTTTCTTCATCCGTCTGTCTTTTTTCACTTCTTTAATCATTCTCAGATGATCGGTTGTAGTCACACTTCCTCATTAGAATCTGTGTGTAATTTAAAGGTTGATTATGACTGTTCAACCAGTGTTTCATTGAAACGTTCAGTAATCAATTGATAAAACGAACTTGTGAAGTTTCTTCTCAACAGTCATGCTACATTTTTATGTATTCTTTGCTGGACCTTTTTTTGACAAAACACGTACTTTTGCCTGTTGAGGCAACTATTAATCATGATTAATCGAATCCAAAATAAAAAAAATTGTGTACATGCAGTACGTGTATATTATATTAACAAAAACTTCTATTTTGCATACAATTAATCGCAATGAATTAAAAATTGTAAGCTACATTGTAAACCGACCTGAAAGCAGTTCAAATAAATGTTTCAAAACTTCATGCATTTTGAAAGCACCAACCACTAATGTCAGATCATTTTGAAGATTGAAGAATGAAAATAAAAGGCAGAAAGGAGGAAGGAGAGGAATGAGTCAATCCTTTAGAACTTATAAAGCGCTTCATGATGAACAAGATGGCGCCGTTGAGTTCGGCTGCCGTCACACGACCGCCCGCAAAACTTTTTTTTTCTGTTAATTATTAGTTTTTTGGATAGTCTGCGCGGTTTTCTTTATATAAGATGGCTATCACTAAATATGATCGAGCCACTCTTATATCTATTGGTGTACAATGCACCCAACTTTCGCCGTTTTTAAACCCGGACCCATGTTGGCCGAGCGAGATCCTGACGAAGACAAAAGGACGCGACCCACACCGGCGTCCACGAGGGAAACGAGCCGGCGTCAGGAACAGGTTGAGGGCACGCTCACCGCGCTCCCTACCTAGTGTCCTGTTAGCCAACGTCCAGTCTCTGGAAAACAAGCTCGATGACCTCAGGGCAAGGATCAAGTTCCAGAGAGACATTCGGGACTGCAACCTCCTCTGCTTCACCGAGACATGGCTGAACCCAGCGGTACCGGACCACGCCATACAACCGGCCGAGTTTTTCTCCGTTTACCGCATGGACAGAACAATGGAGTCGGGGAAGACACGGGAGGTGGAGTGTGTCTGATGGTGAACAACCGCTGGTGCGACAGCGCGAGCGCGTTGTTCCTCTTTCACGCTCCTGCACACCAAACCTGGAACTTGACCATCAAATGTCGCCCTTTCTACCTTCCACGGAATTCAGCTCGGTCATAGTCAGCGCCGCTTTATATTCCACCTCAAGCGGACACGGACGCTGCAATATGGGATTTACACGACCACCTCACAACACACCAGTCACAGCACCGGGACGCCGCACTCATTGTGCTGGGGGATTTTAACAGTGCAAACCTCAAACGCGCACTGCCGAACTTTCACCAGCACATCACCTGCCCACCAGGGGCGAAAGGACACTGGATCACTGTTACACACCTTCAGAGACAGCTACAAGGCAAAATCATGCCCACCGCTTGGTAAATCGGACCATGCCGCCATTTTCCTCGCACTCGTTTACAAACAGAGGCTGAAACAGGAAGCCCCGGTACAGAGGGAGGTGTCACGCTGGACTGACCATTCGGTGGCCGCCTGCAGGACGCTTTGGATGACGCAGACTGGGCCATGTTCAGGTGTAGCTCCGAGGACGTCAACGAGTTTACGGAAGCGGTGGTGGGATTCATCGGGAAACTAGCGGATGACACGGTAGAGAAAACCGTCATCAGGACGTTTCCCAACCAGAAGCCGTGGGTAGACAAAACTATCCGCGACTCTCTGAGATCCCGCTCCGCAGCCTATAACACGGGGATAGTCACCGGGGATATGTCTGAATACAAGGCTGCGTCGTACGGCGTGCGCAAAGCGGTAAAGGAGGCAAAGAGGCGCTACGGGAGGAAACTTGAGTCACAGTTTCAACACAGTGACTCTAGGAGCCTTTGGCAGGGACTGAGAAACATCACGGACTATAAAACGCCAACCTCCAGAGTGGAGAGCGCGGATGCTTCTCTGGCAGACGAGCTAAACACCTTTTATGCTCGTTTCGAGGCTGCAGCTAATCACGCTAATCACGCTAGCGCCGCTAGCGGCATGATTAACAGCACGCACGCCGAGAGAGCCGGAGAGGAAATCGCGTTCACCATTTCGGAGCACGACGTAAGGAGGGCATTCAGGAAAGTGAACACCAGGAAGGCAGCAGGACCTGACGGCATCACAGGTCGGGTTCTGAGAGCATGTGCTGACCAGCTAGCACCGGTGTTCACTGAGATATTTAATCTCTCCCTGAAGCAGTCTATAGTCCCCTCATGTTTCAAAGAGTCCATCATTGTTCCTGTGCCAAGAAACCTCAACCATCTTGCCTAAATGATTACCGCCTGTAGCTCTGACGCCTGTAGTGATGAAGTGCTTCGAGAGACTCGCCAGAGACTTCATCACCGCATCACTACCGGACACACTGACCCACTTCAGTTTGCCTACCGCCAAAACCGGCTCACGGAGGATGCCATCACACACCTCCTCCACACAACCACAAGCCACCTGGATTTTAGGAAAGGGAACTATGTGAAAATGCTGTTCGTGGACTATAGTTCAGCTGCTCAACACCATAGTTCCTCCACGCTCACCTCAAAGTTGGAGGTCCTGGGACTCAGCCCATCCCCGCGCCACTGGATCACCAACTTCCTAACTGACAGACCACAAGCCGCACGGATGGGAAAACACACCTCATCCTCCTCACTCTCAGCACTGGAGCCCCTCAGGGTTGTGTTCTGAGCCCCCTGCTGTACTCGCTGTACACACATGACTGTGTGGCCACTACAAACTCCACCACCATCATTAAATTTGCTGACGACACTGTCGTGGTGGGCCTGATCTCCAACAACGATGAGATGGCCTACCTTCAGGAGATCAACAACCTGGAGAGATGGTGTCAGGAGAACAATCTGCTCCTGAACGCCAGCAAAACAAAGGAGTTAATAGTGGACTTCAGCACGAAGCAGGTGCGCTCTTACCATCCCATCAAGATCGACGGGACCCCAGTGGAGAGAGTGGACAGTTTCGGTACCTGGGTGTTCACATCATGCAGGACCTGTCTTGGTCCTGTCACATCAACACCCTGGTGAAGAAGGCCCGGCAGCGCCTATACCATCTGAGGCGCTTAAGGGACTTCAGACTCCCATCTCAGGTGCTCAGGAACTTTTACACCTGCACCATCGAGAGTGTCCTGACGGGAAACATCACCTCCTGGTTTGGAAACAGCACCATGCAGGACAGGCGAGCCCTTCAGAAGGTGGTGCGGTCAGCTGAGCGCACCATCCGCACTGAGCTCCCTGTGCTGCAGCACATCTACAACAAGCGGTGCTGTACCAGAGCCAGGAAGATCGTGGAAGACCTCAGCCATCCCAACAATGGACTCTTTTCTCTGCTGCGTTCAGGAAAGCGCTGCTCCCTGAAGGCAAACACAGAGAGAATGAGGAGGAGCTTCTTCCCGCAGGCCATTCGGAGTCTGAACCAGAGAACACCCAGCACCTAATCACCGGGATTCCCATGTTTACCCTCTTCCCCAGATACTCACCACTTACTTTGGACAATTGCACTAGCCACTTTGCACTGGACATTCGCACAGACACTTTACATTTACACTTTATATTTTTTTATATCCTACACTTATTTACACTTTATTTTTATTTTTTAAACTTTGCACACTTTTTATACATTTTTATACATATATTTTATATTTATATATATTTAAATTCTGTTTTTCTGTTTCTATTTTGATGCTGGATGGTTATAAAAACATTTCACTGCATGTCGTACCATGTATGTATGTGTATGTGACAAATAAAATTTGAATTTGATCCTTTATAGCTCAGCCTTTGTGAGGGTTTTGGCTAAACGCATGCCTTATGCGTGTGCGCTAAAAGACTGTCCTATGAACGCCTCTGGCATCACTTACTCAGTGCTTAGCTCTCTACCAAAATTATTAACATGCACGTTAATAAGAAGTGTCAGGTCTCAGAATGAACTGAAACGATAGTAACAACAACTCCTTTTCCTTTGTACACACAAACAGACACTTATTCCCATTTCCCATATATAGAGAGTCCAGCCAACACAGCTGAGGCAGGCTCACATATCACTGGTTTTGAAACAGGGGTGAAACATAGTAGCTCACCCCTCTCTAATTCTTTTCCTTTTCTTGTTGTTTTTACAGTGTCAATCTTCCAAGTTCATGTCTTGGATCCATGATGCCACATCGTTCTCTTTCCCACCCCCTCAGGTCGGATTTGTTCACTGATTGTAATGAATTATCTCCATGAATTCTCTCTCTGTGGGAGGTTTTGGATGCGATAACATGCTCCAGGTTGCAGAAATCAGCCCAGAGTTACCATGTCCATGTGTGGACTCAGCTGGGCTACACGTGGACCCGCTCTTAAGTTGGGTTAGTCCCACTGATTTTCTCTGGCAATGTGATGACAAAGAGATGATAACACAACAATGGTGGATGTGAAATAAAATTGAGCTTTTCCTGCCACATTCTTGCCACATCACGGTAACAAGCAAAATGACACAAAGCATATGTGTTTTGTTAAGCCAGCGGCAAAGCCAGAGAAAAATTAGAGCAACACTATGGTAACATCATGACAATAGCAATAGCAGAGAACAAACATGGACTGGATAACATTATGGGAAAACCAAGGGAATAAAATAATAATGAAATGACATTTCTGTGGAGATGTTAAGGAAGTGGCCACAATCAGTATTTTCAGTAGGTCCAAATATTTGTATACATTACCAAACCAAACATTCAGCTGTATTGTATACTTTAAGTTAAAAAACGTATTGAACATGAAAATAAATGTAGAAAAACTAAATAATCTGTTTTATTTACAACTTGCAGTGTATGCTGGAGCATTGATCACATGTAATTCAATCTGTGGAATTCTCCGTTTTATGAGTTCATCTCTTTTACTCTTGAGATTGTAAGAAACTAAAACACTCTTCATTTGGTTTGAATTTGGGATTCCTTCTTCTCTTCGGAGGGCTTGCATGAGTTTGGCTTCAAGTGGGCTCAGTGGATTCATAAAGAAGAGAAATAAAAGCTTTGATTTAACAAATTCACAGCTGACAGACTGCCACTGTCTTTCCAGGAACTTGGGGTATCGGAGGTCTCTGGCATCCAAACACGTGTCCGAACTTTAAACCCTCTCAAGGGAGTAACAACTTAGATGTTTTTCATAAGACTGCAAGTCTGAAATCTGTCATTTGCCATTAATGTACAGTAACAACTATATTTTTAAGAACTTGAAGAATAACTTATGTTCCGAGAAGGTAGGGTTTGACGTAAAATTGTGTTCTCTTATAATTTTTCTCATAACTCTTTCTGTGTTTATCTTGAACCTGCCTGGCAATACTCATAAAATTGTTGTGCATCAATCATAGGCTGGGAAAGTATTGGGCCTACCTGGGAGGATCTGTTGAAAGGCTCAACAGCAAAACCATCCAGTTTTACCCACTCTCCCCTGCAGGAAAAAAAGAGCAATGTGGTTACACAGAAGGACTGCCAGCATTTTATCTTTGTATAACAGACTCATATTTTTATCTCAAAATATAAAACCTCAAAATATAATTTTTCATACTATAAAATATGTTATTCAGTATTTATTTTTATATATTTATTTGTTTATCCTTATGAAAACCCTGCCTTTTAATAAATATGTGACCTTATTATTTACAGCAATGTATTTTTTATAGATGCTTTTATGACTGAATTACTCAACAAAAGCTGAATTATATTACACATAAATGTGTAAAAAAAAAAAAAAAAAAAAAAAAAAAAAAAAGAAGCACATATTGCAATCAAAAAAACAGCTATCATTAAAACAATGAGCTGTACCCCAAATATGTTTAGAACTGTTAAAAACATCCTCGGCCAAGAACATTTATGATCTGTTTGCAGGATTATTAATGTGCTTTTCTATTATGACAGATGTTTTGGGATAAATGCTGTGGGACTTTCAGCAATATGCCCAGATCCTGTTTGTTGGAGAGGGACATGGACATACTGAAAAAAACCTTTTGTGAAAAAACTTTATGTGGAGTGCGTTGGACGATTGACTGGCTACCACTACACAAGGCTTAAGGCTCTTGACTCCAGCTCTACAAAAACAAGGACTGGCCACATAAATGCTATATCTTTAGGGAATTCAATAGAAACAAATGCCAGTTATTTGAAAAACAGAAACGACCAGATATCCCCACACCCTGCCGTCTACACATGAGTGTGTGGCAGTCTGGCTTAATATTATGACCAAAAAACATAGAGAGCATTAAAGTTATAACTGCTTTCCTTGTAAAAACCATATAATAATGTGTGTTAGAGTCTAACGAGTCAAAATAATGAGCTTAATAAAAGTGTAAATTTAGACATTTAATGACATCCATGGAACACTCTGAGAAAAGCTACAAAGCTGTCACTGCCTGTGACCAAATTATTTTTTTCCAAAAGGTACTATTTAGGCACCAAAATGTATACTTCAGGTAATGTGTACTATTAAGTATTTATACGCACCCTTTATGAGTAAATAAGGCACAAAGGTGGATCACAAGTTTCAACAAAGATATTAATCATACAACATGACATGATTACATGGCACGGCTGCTGAAAATGTAGCTTTGGCTTCAAAGAATAAATTATTGTAAATAAATATATATATTTATTTTAAATTGTAAAAGATCACAATATCACTGTACTGTACTGTATTTTCTGATCAAATAACCCTTAAATTTTACCGACCCCAACATTTGAGCAGTAGTAGATCTTAATAGTTTTTGAACATATATTAGAATATATTATTCTAATTAAATATTCTAATATATTCTAATTAAAGTTTTTTTTTTTTGGTGCAATTTTTGTATTTTTAGGGGCCACTGTACGTATACAAAGCTGTGGGATTCTGTGGGACTGTTTTGTTATATTTAAAGGTATAATTGCCTTAAAAGTAAAAAGTTTGGTATCATTTACTCACACTGATGTTGTTCCAAACCTGTATGACTTCTGCAGAAAACAAAAGAAGTCTGAGGTCCAAACAACATTTGACCTCAATTGATGTTTATTGCATGGACAAAAAACAGAGGCATTATCCAAATGTGTTCTGCAAAAGCAAGAAATGCCTACAGGTTTGGAAAGACATAAAAGTGAGTAAATGATGACACACATTTTGGCGCAGTTTAAAAGCATGCATATGTGTTTAAAAGCATTCATATGTGTTTTATATACTTTATCTTTTCCGTGCACCAATGTAGAACATTGAAGGGTCATAGAGAAACATGCATATCTCTATCTAAACACACATGCAAGCACACACCTCCTGGAGTCTCTGCCCTGTAGACAGGTTTACTCATCCCATCCTTATTCTCTGCACTCATCTTGAGAAAATGCAGGACTCCAGGCTCTAAAACAACACAACATGCACATGAAAGCCTGACATAGTGCTCAAGTTCTCAATGTGAGTCTCTAAGCTTGAATGATTTACATTCTTACCTACGTCCTCTAGTAACTCTGACCGTCTGTCCTTGTCGACAGTCATGAATCGCAGGGACTTCATGGACTTCCTGTAACCGATGCTGTAGCTATCAACAGGCCGCCCATCCAGCTCGCTGGGGGGATCCCATGTGACCTTCAACCCCTTTTCCACGGAGGTCAGCTTCACATTTCGTGGCGGCAGTGGCTTAGAAGCTGGGAGAGAGCACATCAGTCACATTGCAATTACAGTTCATTCAATTGTCCTAGAACAATGGTCAGTTATACTGTTTGGCGGTCGCAATGCATAAACATTTGACAGATTATGTGATTTACCAATCAGAATTAAGCATTGCAGATGGCCATATTTCAAGGGAAAATTCAACTAAATTGTAAACTTTGCATGACTATTCGCTTAATGGGAGCCGTAGTGTGTAATATAGATCTATTGTATTAGTTAACTTTCTTGCAGCATGAACAAGAGCAATAAGTGCTGCAGCCCTCAGTTAATCAAACTGGAAACTCTGTGTGAAGTTCTTTAGAGTGCTCAGGCTGTTTTTATAACCCTACTTAGAGTTGGAGTGAGCAAATCTCTCATCGCTGTGCCTGTTTACTGTACAACAGCATGACTCTGGCATAAAGCCTGGTGAGAGAGATCAATCTCTATCACTTATTTAAGTGTACACATGGACATATGCCTTTCGGTCACTGCTTTATAATGTAATATTGGCAATGAAACATCCCTCCACATAATTTGGAACCACATCACACGTGTCATTGCAATTACCGCAAGTTACGTACACACACACACACACACACACACACACACACACAAGCCACAGAAACATCAAACCCCAGTCTGTGACTTGGCTCATATTAAAATTTATGATGTAGGGTGGGTTCACATTTTGATTAAATCAAGACTTGTAAAACATAAGAATTAGATCTTTCTCCAAAAATAAACATTTTATACTGGAGGAAACATATCAAGGCTCGTATTAGAGAGTGTTCATCACCTTGATCAGTGATTCTCAAACTCAGTAGTAAGAAATGATTAACTGTGATTAATTTTATAATTCCAGAAGTAAAATGATTATGTTTTATTTTTCATTTTATTTATAAAAATATTTTTCATGAAAACAAAATGTCTTTAACAAAATAAAAATCTACTTGTATGAAAAAAATGCTTGTAAAATGGATGACTCCTTTTTTATATTCTTAATGTCAGATAAGGACATTCTTAGTAATAAGTATGTTTTCCATTAGTAGAGACCATTGTTTTTTTTTTTTTTAAATGAACAAATTATAACCTTTTTTGTAATAGCTGAAAAATATATAATCTAACTTCTTGACAGCTGTAAAAAAAATCTATAAAAAAAACTCATTTTTAACTGATGCTTCCAAGACACAATTTACTATCGCAATTCTGACATTTTGATGTAAGCCAGTTAGATTGATGACAACTTTCCATCAGCAGATTTAGCAAATCACTGTTCGATAAATCCCAGAAAACCAAATATTTAGAACAGCGAGGCATACAATCAGATGTACATATTTAAAACAAATGTAACATTGTTGGAACGTAAAACCTGCCTCGATAGCTGTTCTATAACTCGTTCACAGTCTCCCCGGGCCATGTATGTTATCAATTCCTTTATTAGGAAGGTGAAAGTAATGCCCTGTGGTCCTGTTATCAGTTCTCTTGGATTGTTTTTTTATATAAGCACTCATAGAAAGACCTGTAGGGCAAGCACCTGCTGCTCTGACATCATTTTCTCAATGAAAGGCATAAACAGACTCTCACTTAAAATATACTTTGTTTATTATTTTCATTCAGTTGACTGAATGACATTCAAACAAATGCAAGAAGCATTTAGAGTGTATTATTGTTAGGTCATACCTTAGTCACCAGTGCTTTTGCATGGAATTTTCAACCTGAGCTACAAAATACCCAGGTGTTCTGTACGAGCGTTGATTATAGATAGACAATGCTTAAACACCTGAGTGACAGGTTGAGGGTGGGAATCGTGCCAACTACATGCTGGCGTACTGTACCATACCACACACTAATCGACAGATTGACTTTCTAAACCCTCCAGCCTTGCCTACGTCAATCAAAGACTTTCTGCAAATTCCTTGGTGAAAATCTGAGCAAGATTAAATTCCAGTAGCTGGTCAGGGCATGATTCTTCTCTTCCTCTCACTCTCTGGCAGAGCTCTTACCTGACAAGACAAGCTCATTCTTACCGGAATAACAGACGTGATGTTAAAGTCCAGGGTGGTGGAACAAAATCCTGACTCTCATTCTTTCCAATATATCTTTTATCTGTCAAGCAGATGTCTGCAATGGTTTTGAAGCTGCAGTCGGGCACCATTAAATGATCTAGAAGCGTAGGTTTTTTGTTTTGTTTTTTGGCTTGTAATCAGAAAACTAAGCAGCTGGTGGCTTAAGATTTAGTTGTGTTGATGTATTTTGTTCTGCTGAAGATGGAGAGAAGAGGAAAGAGAAGAATACTGATAATATGCAGCTGCTGATGGCAGTCCCAGGCTGCACTGGGTGACCTCATATAAAGAACATTTCCAAAACACCGAGAAAGAGCAAGTGAGAAAGAAAGGGCCCGTTGTAACGTGGCAGCTAAAACAGCTCAGTAGGACTTAGCTACCACTTTTCTCATCCAAGATTCCTCTGCTCCACTGCATTCTCCTCAGAATTAGGAGGGACAGACAGAGTGAAAGAAAGGTTTGAGAAGAGAGAAACGTGGCTAAAATTGATTTAAAGAGCTGAAAGTGAAAGAATGTCTAAAACATCTGTGCTTTTACACTCCTGATGATCTTTTAAAGAGGTTAACTGTACTTCCTGTACTGGCTATAATTTGATAAATCACTTGCTGAGATCTGCACTTACAGTACAATCTATCTATCTATCTATCTATCTATCTATCTATCTATCTATCTATCTATCTATCTATCTATCTATCTATCTATCTATCTATCTATCTATCTATCTGTCTATCTGTCTGTCTATCTGTCTGGCTGTCTGTATCAGGAATCTTACTGGAAATCCAATTAGAATCCAAACCTTTTCATATTTTGTTATATATGCATAATTCAAATATCTTATTTAACATTTGGCTAGAAATTTATATTCTGTGCGTTTCTTTGCATATATCTGGAAAGTTCTGATAAATTAGCTACAGAAAATAACTCCATTTGTGACATCGCCATCAGTTTGTCATACCCCCATGATCACCTGATTCAAATAGCTAAAAATGACTTGCTCTTTACAACCTAAAACGAAGCTAGTAAACTTTTGAAGTTCGTGCACCTGCCCCGTGGTTCAGCTGTTCAATTACTGTCTCACCCATCATGCATTATTAGTGCTTGAAATGTTTAATAAAGGTTTGGCACGTGGCTTCCACACACACTGTGATAAAACAAACAGGGCTTATTCCTCCAGATTCCCAAACCGCAGGTAATTAATAGAGCTATTTGCTCATGAAAATTACAGTACAAGATGACAGCATCATTACAAAGCCCTGGCAAATATACTACACAAATATAGGCTGCTTAACGAATTATATTTTGAAAAAGTTCTACATTTCAATTCTACACAATTCTAATAAAGTACAAAGTTTGATTTGGTGAATTACTGTTTAAATAGAAATAAGCAGGTTGACCTACCCGACAGCAGTGGGCTCTGTGTGCAAGTGTGATCAGGAGCCTGAGAAGAGCTCTCGTGCCCGTGCAGGAGACATTGCAGATAGTGCTTCAGTATTACGGCGATCCTCTACACTGAGGGAAGAAAGGCTATGGGATGCTCGGATGCTCCGTTGCCCGCTACCGTCAGTCTGGGTGCTCTTTCCCAGACGTTGTCTCTCTTCCGGGGACGAACGGGACTAGGGGCTACGCAAATATTTGCAGAACAAGACGATGGAAAATCTTTCGAAACGTACTCCTTTGATGCAGAACGCACTCATCGTGCTCTGTTTATAGCTTGTTTACGCAAACTTCATTCTGCACTCTTGATAGACTAACACTTCATAAGCGTAACTGCTTTATGACTATTGTGTTTATTCAGTAGCCTATTGCAATTTATATTCAGCTCTAAAATTATGGATAGTAAATCATATATGGGTTCTCCAAAAAATTGTGCTACGGATGACGAGAAAGCACGTGAGTCATTTAGGAACTGGGTAGATAGATACAGATTGAAGGCACCCCTAAAGCCTCATTTTTCAAAAAAAGTATGTAAAAAAATAGCGACCAAAATGCGAAGGTATTCAGTCAAACAGCAGTTCTCGTCATTCGAGGTAACATGGGAGTTTACGCTTTATGTCAACGTCTGTAACGTATTTGTAATGAGAGTTTGTGTCTCATGCTGTAATATAACATCCACGTATTTGTCTGAACGTTGTTTAAATGTGAGAGTTTTAAATTGTAAATCTAAATTTTGCATTTACACACACACACACACAAAACACACACACACACACACACACACATTCACACACATATATATATATATATATATATATATATATATATATATATATATATATATATATATATATATATATATAGTCTCCCATCTTAGTGAGCTGCTTTCTGATTGGATAAACCTCACACCACTCACTGTAGTCAGCATGTTTTTAATTATGCTGTTTTTTGCTTAATTTTCATCTCAACTTCTGCAAGGCAATACATTTAAGTATTTTTATTTATTTATTTACTTATTTATTTATTGTTTATTGTGCCTCTGCTCCTCTACAGGCATGAATTTTAAAGGGTTTCAAGAACAGAAAACATCTTTAAAGGCTACATCTACTTCCATGAAACAAACTTGCCTGTTTGTTATTTGCAAGAGAGCACCAAACGTGGACATTGAAAGGTGGAATAATGTTTTATTTTCTGATGAGAAAATGTATCCTGGACAGTCCTGATGGCTTCCAATGTTAAGTGGCATGACAAAGAGATCCACTGAAGATGTTTTCTACACAGCACAGTGGTGGTATTTTTTCCTTCTATGGGATAATAGGTCTTCAGGTTGTACAGGACGCCAAACGATGGTGGAGTATGTGGACATGTTATAGAGGCCTCCTCTAGACTTGAGGAGCTTGTCTGAGAGATAACGACTGGGACTTTCAACAGGACAACACTGTAGACCACAACAAGCTCTGATGAAGGACTTTTTCCAAAAGAATAAGGTTGCTTCCTGTGTTCCCTTTATCTTTTTTGGTTCTACAATGTAAATATTTTGTCCCATTACTCTCGGGATCTTTAAGGAATTGTGAAATTATGTTTTACTCAGTTTAACCTCTCCAGTGATAGCATGTTCTAAGAGCACTTGTTTGTACACCTCAACAATCCAACAACAGCCACACCGAAAGACAGAAAGACTTTTTGTCTTTGCCATCAGGAAACCATGACAGTGTTACTGTCTGAAGAACAATGACATGAAAGACATTTTTGTGTAGATCTAAACTTTTAAGGCTATGGTCTTAAATCTTTGATCAGCAGTTTTTAAATGCAGTTTTCCATTAATTGCCTGTTATCTATTTTTTGTCTCTTGGTCCTATTTCTTCTTTTGGCGTTTTGAAGCAGTACTTTACAACCAGGTTACGGTCCAACAACATGAAATATGAATACTTGTACTATTTCCCTGGTCTTAAGATTTTATTTGATTATATATATATATATATATATTTGAAATAAAAAATTATTAATTATTAATAGGTCAAAGTGTATATGATTCTAAAGGGTTCCCATGCATCATAAAGAACAAATAGAGTATCATTCCCATATTATATATATATATATATATATATATATATATATATATATATATATATATATATATATATATATATTATATAAAACTGTTAAAAAGACAATCCTGTACTATGGATGCAACTACATAAATGATGTATTATAAACAGGAGGCACAAAAATAGCAACTTCTTTTATTTATTTATTTATAAACACAATAAATGTTATTAGTGGTCCCATGAGGCAGACTTGTTTGTGGTGGACACCATTAGACTTCATCAGACTGCTACTTCCATCTGATATGGCATGATCTCTAATTAACTGACAAGAAGGAAAGAAAAGGAGACAATTTTAAAACAACAACAGCTCCAGTTTCACTCGTACATACATTTTTTATGACTTCAGAAACTACCCAGCAGCTAAATGTGAACATAACTGAACATAAAACCCCTAGAGACAGCAGGGCTCCAAGTACAGTTAACCCTGAGTAATGCATCAGCAAATAAGACTCCATCACAAACAATCACTGGACAGCCATCTCTTTCTGTCTCAGGGGAGCATGAAAGAGGCAATTAGATCCATATGAGACTGAGGATTAAGAGGGAGAGAGAAGGAATAGGAGAGCCCACGTCTGTTTTTTTAGGAATTTACACTCAGTATTAGCTCTATGTAGTATGTTTGGTCTAGTTTCTTAATATGGGCTGCATAATTAACACACGCACACACACACACACACACACACTTATATATCATATTCAAATGTTTCATATAGGCAGGTACTGAAATAATTTGTGGTTTTCACTAAAAAGATATTATATAAAATAGTTTAATTAAAATAGCTGAGATGGCTAAAGTACATTTCTTACATTCTCTCTGAAGGATCTCATCCGTTCTTTTTTCTTTTTTCTGGCATGACAAAGTAATTGACAGGCTGCACAGTCCCAGTCTTATCTTTGTAATTTTCTCTGTGCTTCTGTGACAACTGGGAAAAAGAGAAGTCCAAGTGAGACAAAAGAGAGCAGCTCAGAACATGATCCACAATCACACCTTAATTCTCATTCTTACCATGCTGAAGTCCTTGATCTCCTTCTGCCTTTTGAAATCAATGTTGTACCGGACCCAGTAGGGTAAGATACTGTCTTTGGTGTGGGAGCTCAGAGGCACACTATTGTAAGAGTTTTGCTAGAAGCCATCATCGCAGAACGGATGTCTTGGAAGTACTTTTAGGGATGCATTGGCAAAAGTCTCCCCATACAGGAATTTAATAGTGGAATGTGTCCACAGTACCTTTAAATGATCCCTAATAATCGCACAGTTAATACAATATTGGTAATATTGCTTTATGATTTACCTGCACCAGTTTCAGAAACCACATGAACCACAGTAAAGGCTGAAAATACTCAAACACTGTAAAATGATTTTATAACAGGCATAAATAATTTTTAACTCGAGTTTATTTGAATTCACTGTCAATTAATTGATTTGTATATTTAACATAAATGACGGCACGCATTTTATGTATCGTTCGAAGAGAAATATACTCCGTGAATGTCAAAAATTAAACCTGAAATTCAATTTAGGGACACAAATAAAATAAGAAAAAGGTATGTTTTTACCCGGGCATCAGAGGCGATGGGATGTAGGCTGTGTTATTATGAGTAATGAGAGTACCATTTCGTCTGAAAGTCATGGCTGAGTAGATAATAATACTATGAATATTATCCGATCAAAAGCTGCTGCGTGTCTAAAGCTGACCTGCGCTCGCAGATAAGATAACAAAGGGTTGCCTGGCAACCATTTATTTCAGTACGGACTAGCCTAATAGTTTGCATTAATAGCTAATATGTCAGTTAAACTTTATATATAATATATAAAACTATGCTTCTACCTCGAACAATACTAAATCTGTAAGAGGCTTTTGGGGTATTTGGTCTGCAAGAATCCGCCCTGTGAGAAACCAGTTTTGACTGACTGCGGCTGCCCCCTGCTGGCGTCATCCGTCATCACATTGCGCTCGTGCGGAGCCGCGAGGCGCGTCGCAGAGTGAAAGAGCGTCCGAGCGGATCTGACGAGTGTACTACATGTGCGCATAGTAAAGCGAGAGAAAACGAAAGCTCTTTAATTATTAATTACTCTTTTCATGTTATTGCGCACAGAGGATGCTGCCTGTACCATAAGAGGATTTTTCCGGTTTTATGTGGCGCATAAAGGCAGTTAGGACATGATTTTATAAGAAGTTATGCAGCGTTGTTCAAGATAGATCCGCGAGCTCTGTGATGTAACATTTTTATTCTGTTTCAGCCTTTTGATTTTTCTTCATTTGAAGTTGAAATGGCTTTAGTAGTGTACCTGAAGACTGTCACGGAGCTTCGTGGAAGGGGGACCGCATCGCTAAAGTCACTTTCAGAGGTATAGAGCAATCATTTTAATTTCCAGTGATTTTTTTAGTATGTGTGCATATGAATATTAGGTATCTCGTGTTATACACATTCATGTGTAATATTTCTTCAATTTTATATAACCTGTATCATGCACTGGTGTTGTGACTTGAGGCTCTGGTGAAAAGTAGAAATCCAGTTATTCGAATCTGCATGTCTTTATCAAAGAACATCGAACATATTTAATATCGCTTTAAATGACTGGAAGATAGATAGTAAGCGTTACTGCCTCATACACGCGCGTGAGCTGCTTTCACTGTATGTGTAACTATAGGCTCTCTCAGTTTTCACTGCAGTACTGTTTAATTAATTGTTCATTTCAAGCAATGCGTTTTAATCAAACGGACAGCTCAGTAAGCTACTGGGATTCTTTTAAAAATACTGTAGTCAAGGTCGCCAGAAGTATTGAAGCTGAATAAAGTTGTGAATTCTGATTGTTTTATATCATTACATCTTGTCTTATGAGGCTTGCCCCAGCAATTAATTAATTAAATGTGGATTTAAAGGTTTTTTTCTTCTGTTTCTGTCCTCTCTTTCTTTCTTATATATATATATATATATATATATATATATATATATATATATATATATATATATATATATATATATATATATATATATATATATATATTTCAGCACCTTGACAGTTGCTCAGTGTTCATCTGACACAATTATGTTTTTCATAAAATCCTCTCTATGTAAGTTTGTAAAGGAGAGGGGTTGGGAGACAAATACAGCCAGAGATATGTGTCGAGAGTTTTATGTGTTTCTAGCATATAAAAGATAAATTACAGAATCACCTTAGTTAAATGGAGCAGAAATGAGCTAGGACAAACAACATTTTATTGCTAATAAAAAAAAGGGAGAATGGAGTAAACATCTTCAATTATTAATAGGAATCTTCCTACAGAAGGATGTTTTGAGAGAATTGATGTGGAATATGACGGTCTGCTTTTTATGTAATTTGATTGAGACGCTTCAAATAGAAGTCATTTTGATGCATGGTCTTGTTGTACATTTCCCACCCACTTTCTGGCAATGACTATCAGCTCTCCTGCCACCCTTTCCTTCCTCCTCCCGTTTTGGCCTTTTCCTGATCTTCAGCAGCCCCAGTGTGCAATGATCTAGGCTGTCTGGAGCGGAAGGGCTCTACTGAGCTGTGTCCTGTTTCTCTGCGGTTGCATAACTTCGATTAAGTACCAACGAAAGCGGATCTGGAGAAGGATGAAAATCTCAATAAAAATGTTGCATCAAAGTTATAAAATTATGGAATGTATGAAAATATTGGCTTTCAGACTTTCAGATTTGATTATGCTGAAATTTGAAAAGTCCTTGTGAAGACTGTACATCTTTGAAAATACTGTTCTCGATTGTTCTGTTGCTTCACAGGTTGCACATACATTTTATTAAGTCGTTGTCTAGTTTATGCATATTATATGAGCTTTTATCCATATCTCCTTGTTACTCTCTCCCGAGGTGGTTGCGAGCCTTGTGATTTTGCCCTCAGTTCTCTCAAGTTATTAAGACATCTGTACTGCATAATTCACAAACTCTTCCTCATCATGCTTTTATCATTTCTTGTTTTTTTATTATGACTTTGAAGTTAGAAAAATGCTCACCAGCTCAGCGCTTTGTGATCTACAGCTCTGTGTACAGAGGGTAGATGTAAATGTTACCTGGGAAAAGGCTCCTATGAACAACAGCAAGCAGCAGTGAGTTTGAGATGAGATGATGCTTGTTTCTCTGAGACTAAGAGAATTTTATTGTATGTTTTTTGAGATTACATAACATATAACTTATTTTATATTTCATAATTCAGACTAATTATATTATTTAAGAGCTCTTTTACACGATCTGTATCAGTGAAAACAGAATCAAGACAATGGACAATGGTATGATTGCATAAATCTATAATAGCAACACAAATCAATATGTGGTAAATTTGCTTTATAAAAATTGATGGCTGGGAAGATAATAAGAACAGGCAGCATTGTATTGAATTGTATTGTATTGTGCGTTTATTTTAGTGTCAGGGGCCTAAGTAATGATTGTTTATGTATTTATCATTCTTAAATATATCTTCCAGTGTGCTTTAGCTAAGAAAAAGAAATTAATTGCTCATGTGTAATATCTCTTGTGTTCAAGGGTTTCTGTAGGCTTGTGTATATGTGCATGAGTCGGTGTGTTAATGTATTTATTGATGTAGTTCTTATTTGCACACACTGACAGCACTGTTCTGTATTAGACAGGTCTCTTTGGTTTCTTCTTCTTGCTTTCATTAATATCTATACCTTACTCTGTTTCACACTTCACCGCTTTAATGTGTTGCAGTTTTATGATAATGGCAGCACTCTGCTTCTCTGCTTGCCAAACACGTCAGGATTGTGATGACCTGTGGTCTTCCTCTCATGCATCTTAATTTAATCCCAAATCCAATCTGAGCCGCGCACTCCAACACAGTTTTACTTGTTAAGATTTATAATATTTTACATTCCAGTCTTTATCATATTGCATAATGTTTCCTATATATAGCTTTGATGATATGCTCCATATTGACCTTTAACTTAGTTTTTTTTCCATGCAGGTCTCTCCTTCTTCTCTCGGGTGCTGGAAATCATGCGAGGATGAAGCTCGGTTTGAGCAGGTCAGTATTCGCCTGTGCTATAACTCAATAACGCTCAAGCGTGACACTAACACTGTCGACTCAGAGCAGCGAAACGAGATATACGCTCGAATTTGATTTCTCTCTTCCAAAGAGAGGATGGGGTGAAGGAATCACTCGAGGAATCAGCCCAGCTCAACCGTGACCAAACACATTGCATTTAGCCCCACTGAATCCTATTAATGTTGTTTGCACAGACCTCAGGCAGGCGACGCAGCAGTATGAAGTGGCAATAAAGCTTGTGGATAAACCAGCTGAATTTCTATTAGGCTAATACAGCTTGTTGAACGATGGCTTTTTTTACTCTGAAATGTCCCTGCAGGTCTAAGTCTCATACTTAGATTTGATAGTTTTCGTTGCTCTCGTGCTATATAATGTCCCCCACAAGTATTTTCTGATCTTGTACCAATTTTTATTTGCATTAAAAATAACTTGCTAGTTTAGTCTTGCTTTTTTATGCACTTTGTATATCCTAATAGTAGGCTGAAATTCAATTATGTTTTGCTGTCGGTTGTGATGGGGACTCCTACACCACTGTTAGCATCGTCTCACCTTTGTGATTGTTGTTTTTTTTCCAGTGCTGCAAACAGCAAGTGTATAAAAATGCTCTTGGGATTCTATTTAAAAATCAAGTGCATGCTTCTTTTTGTTGATTGGTCTTTTGTCTATGTTAATAGAGATGGCGGAGTTCCTACTGTGTGTACAGTAAGATAAGAAAGAGAGAGTAATCCATTGGTGAGTAAAACAATAAGCAGAACAAAAAATAATAATAATTTGAGATTATCTAAATATGGAAGAATGACATTTTTTCTGCTAAGCGGGCTAGGAAGCATAATTAGCTTTTATATAGCTTCCATGTATGCCCCCATGACCTTTTGGTTGAACTCCGTCCTCTTCATTTCCTTTTAATCTCTCACTCATAGTTTTGTGGTAATAGTTTAATCATTACTGGGTGGTTGGAGAAGGCTGTTACACACTTCAGATCTACTGAACCCACTCTCCACTTACAGCACGATTACATCACAGATTTCATACAGCTTAGACAACACTAGTACTGTAGGAAATGCAATCGCTCTCTTTTTATCCCTGTTTCTATATTCTCTTTATTTAAAAGCATGTTTGTGTTTAGCACCAGCATTGTTTTTTCCATTCAGGTTTTTAGCATGATCAGGTTTCATGTTCATCAGAAGTAAAGTGGCTTTTTAATGTACCTAACACTGACATTTACTAAAAGCAGGGCACTAACAGAGAGAAGAGATGTTTGTGTTAATTTTCTATTGATCATGACAGTTTTTTTATCATTTGAGTATCACTGACGATCAAACAGCAGTATAACTGGGCATGTATTCAGACACACTGTGCATCTGAGCACGGTTTGCATTGCTTGATACAGAATATCTACATGCCAGCTTCCAGATTAGTTTGCTGCATCTGCACAACATAAAACCAACAAACAAGATGTTTTTTTTTCATAATTCCTTCAGTAAACCAAGAACTAAAACAATACAGACAGTTTGAAAACTCTCAAGGTGTATCTAAATTCCCATACATTCGTAGTATACCACCATCTACTGATGTAACATTATAATTTTTGCTTGCTTTATGGCAAATATGCACATTTGTACATAGGTCATAAAGGATAATTCTAAGAATGAAAATTGTCAGAATTTTCTCTCATGCCATATTCTATCTGTAAGTCTATTGCTTAATGCAATGTTTTTTGTACATTTTGATGCATTATGGTTTCATAGACTTAATATTAGGACAGAAGTCTCAGGTTTCAAATTGAATTCACCCTACATCTCTGTTAACATACTTTTTTTATTTTGCTTCCTCATTGTATCCCACCTCTTGTGTTCTCACAGTACAAAATCCAAATATAGCTAAATTTTAATCCTTTTTATCTAATCCTGCTATGTGCAGCTAAGTACACCTTTCAGGGCTCCTGCCAGCTGTACTCATTGTACACTCTCAAATAGACTATTCATTTGAATAAGAATGGACCCAGATATTGTTTATGCATGAGCAATTTTTATTTTATCTTCAACAAGCTCACAGACACTGGAAAAGACAAACACACATAATTTGTACATAATTTAACCAGATATGTTTTGTTCTCATAGTAAAATGCTGCATTTTCTCCACACGATCTTTGGTTCCTTTTATGTAATATAAATAACATCTAAACACTTCTCAATGCTGTGTGGTTTATTATTGCAGTGCTGTGGCACACTGCTTTAGGCCTGTAACTCTGATGTTGTCTGTGATGGACAGACAAGGTTCAAAGCAGACGGTTTGCTACAGCTATGTACGAAATTGCCCTCCTTTACATCAGCTCTGCAGGAGTGCCTGTCTTTAAAACATTGATTTTATCTGCAGGAGTCCAGTAAGAAACTCTGTTGTTAACGACAGCTGATGTGAACGCTGGCACTCGCACTGTTTAAGGCTTTTCTTGTGGTGGATGAAACTTCAGTGGGTAGAATATCTTGTTTAGAGGCGTACAGATTCTATTGCCTGCATTTCAGCAGTTTAATAGCAAATATATAAAGAAAAAGAGTTTGACTGATAAAGAAAGATTTTGCTGAATCCTTTGAGGCAGCTAATTTCTTCTGGGAGATATTCTGGACATGAACTTCTGTACTATTTATATTCCAACATACATGGAATTAATTTGACTTGGTAGATGGTATAAACATTCCATGTAGATTTGATTTAAAAATAAATGTGTTGTTTTCAGAGAAAGGTTTTTATGTTAATAGTTAATATTTATTCAAGCATCTTTAAAATGAGAGGGAGGAACATGTTTCTGTTTTTTGTTTTGAAGAAAGTGTACTTGAACTTGAGTAATGGGGCTGTGGGAGTGCATAAAACAATAAATGTTGGGAAACACTATATACCAGGAAAATATGGGCCTTGTGAAATACATTTTCTATGAATGCTAATGAGTGAATTTTGAAGTGATAAACAAAGGTAATAAAAGTATGTTTTAAAAAAAAAAAAAATGCTTGTCCATAAATGCTAAAATGTGTATGCAAAAGATCATAAAGACCACCGCTGTTTTTGTATTAATGCATGCATATGCATTTAAGGATGTACACATGTAAAGACTGACAGAACAACCCCCACCTTATTACTCCTCATGCATTAAACTGTATAATCAAACACTCTCTGTTGGAGCTTGTTATTGCTGAAACATGCAAGGCTAGCCCCACTAGTTCATGTCCATCACTAAACTTCTACGCTTTTCACACTGCATCAGTGTCTCAGTGAAGAAATAAGAGTTGGTTTCTCATTATACTTATGGGGAATTGTCTCATCATGACCAGCAGATCTCATCTAATATGATTGTTCTCCCAAATGGCCCAATGAAGCACCAAATTGCACCAATCTCACTCTTTTGTCAGTCTAATTGTTTCTGTTCAGCTTTCCAGCAGTTTTAAACAACATGCTTCGCTGACATTTCTCTAAAATGTGAATTCTTGACCTTCACATTAGACGCTGTGTTTTTAATTTGAAGAGCTAACACATGTTGTTCAGAGAAACGATAATCCTTCAGTTCAGATCACTAATGAAAAGGGGGCAAATTAATTTGTTGTCCACCTGTGAACTGAATTTACTGAGTGATTCTCAGTGGTTCTGAAATAAGCTTATTTCTTTCCTGTGCCACATGTGCACATGCATGGTTAGTTGCATTTTAATTATTTATTTGCTTTAGCATTTCTCTGGTATCCGTGATCTAAGCACAACAAATTTTGTGCACCAGTTGAGAACCATTGATGTACAATAAACAAACAAAATTTAGTTAAAAACAGGTTAACATTTATCACGTGAACTCCCTTATTGCCGTGGAAGCACACAATCTGCATACTTGCACGCTACAGTGCTGCTGGCTTCTGGTAGTCTAACGTTACTGCCCCCTGTCTTTAGAATTCATAAACAACATACAGGCATGTGATGCATGTTTCTCATGATGCTTCAGAGATTTAATGGCAAAGAAAAAGATTTGAGCTTGCTGTGACTCAGAAGTGAGCGAGGTCACCTAGAGAAGTCTGCAGAGGTGAGATGTTTGAGTTGCTGCTGAGAAATCACACACTGTGAGGCCATATGGTGTAGAAAGGGAAGAGCGCAGAAGTAATGGCCACATTAAAGCATTTCAGATTACTATGTAAATCAAAACAATCTGTTTTTAATAAGCTTAATTAGCTGAAATGTTCCTGGGAGTTGGCAGCACACTGGGATTCTAAAATAGGAAGTGCTTTAACTTGTTGTATTAATGTCACAAGCGCCTTCAGTGGCAGGCAGTGAAATATTACACAGGTTGGAAGATAAATCTGAGCATAAGAGCTGAGAAATTAAGCCCAGGTAACTAAAATTGCAAGAAGAAGCGGCTAAACCATATAGTATAGAAAGAGACAGATAAACATGTAGGAGAGGAGGAGAAGGAAAAGTGAAGGGCAAGCTTAAAGCGAAAAGAAAACACCAGGGGCTTGATCTGAGCAGGCTGATTAGAGATGCGGTTTGATGTTAGGACCAGTGCACATTTTGTACTCTATAGTGGGGCATTGATTTTGCTGAAGTAGTTGGGTTTTCATGCATCTTTCTATTATCTAAATCACAGACAAAAAGAAAGAGAAGAAGTGGGGGGGGAGATGTGGCATGTCAAAGCGCAGATCCTTTGCCATTGAATAATTCACTCTCCGTGCATTTAAATGGTGAGTTTCTTAGAGCTGAATTGCAAACTCAAATCACCTCATGTCTTCATCACTGGAGCAGAGAGCTCTTCTATTCACTGCTTATGTAAGAGAGCCATTGGTGGAGAAAATTAATGCAAATAAGTAAAATATGACTGAGGTTGAAGATAAAATCAGGGTGCATGTTTTATATTGACATTGTTTGTGTTATTATTCAAAGCTCAAAGGAGGTCTTTGCAATTTGATCAATCATTCATATTTAATGTTTATATTAACTACTCCTGACTTGGTTCTAGTGTAGTCTCAGAACTTCAGTTGTCTCGTCTGACCTACTTATATATAATTGTTTGGATTAATGGTATAGTGATCTGCCAAAGCAAAAACAAAGGTTCCAAAAGAGTTTTTACAATGATGCAATGAAAGACAAGAGCCTTTTTGGGACTTTTCAGTGAACAGTTTGTAAAATAACCATTTTTTAGTCTGAAGAATAATGAAAAAATGTAAAGGACCTTTTCCCACCACCTTTGTGAAAGTCTCCATGGATGTTAAATGTTTATCATGGAACAACTGATAAAGAACTTTAATTTTTATTAGTGTAGTAATGCTTTAGCATGATAGAGATCATTTAATATATTGTCACTATAATGTATTTTTTATTACATGATTCTATGAACTGCTGCAAATATAAAATTATCAAGTAATCATAATTGTTTGGTTTTTTTTTTTTTTTTTTTTTTATAAATGTTTTACTACCTGTACATTATCCCTTACAGATTTATTATGAGTGCAATATAAACACTGCCTGAGGTTAAGAATGATGAGGAAAGATTAAGAATGAACTGTTATCTCCAGTGAAATAGAATCCAGTCAAACAAGACACTGAGCTCAAAGCTTCTGGCTCCAGGATGGGCAGATATGTTTTTTAATTGACATAAAAATGCTTCAAACTGGATTGTTCCATAACCTGTCCGGAACAGTATTTTTATTTTTTATGTAGGTTTTATGTACAAACTATACAAGTGATTAAAATCTTCTTATCATAAAAATGATAATAATCTGCTTCCATTTATAACATTGGAATTTTATACACATTGCAGTCATTTTGTTAATTATCTAATCATACGTAAACATCTAAACATCATTTCACAAGCAAATTTGCATAATTAAAACCTTTTTGATGGTATATTAAATATGAAGTTTATAATTCATACCATATTTCCTGTTTTAACCATGAATATAAATGGTGGTGAAGCTTATGCTTAGAACGTAATGTGAGAGAATGTGTCATGCTATTTTTGTCCAATTAATTTTTATTTCCTGAGGTTAATTAGTCATGGTGGGGAACTGTGAGCTAGCTGGTACATCTTTGTGTTGATGAATGCAGCCTTCTTACAAATGCTGTTACAAAATATCTCTGAGCTGCAGATCATTTTTTTAATCAGTAGCCTTATCATCCACAAAGATAATTCAGTAATATCACTCATCTGATTTGCATCTTTGGGCACAGTCACTGTAATTCCTTCTATTCTGTTCTCTTCATAGCCGGCAGCATTTGTGAGGGTATTATTAATTATTGTAAAGGGTTTGTTGCAATTTGATACAAATTTGTTAGAATAACTTATACTGGCTTCAAAGTGAATTATCACACAATATTTTGATTGTTTATTTCAATATTTAGCCATCTAACATATATTGTGATTCTGACTGAAGGCAATATGTCAACAGTTATTTTCAAGCTATGTTCTGTAAAAATGGCTGATGACTTTACATCATACTTAACAAACATAAATGCTACAAAATGAGATTTGCTGAAGATTACATGTAACGGTTATTAAATGATTCATATTTTTAAAGACAAACTGTTAATTACTGTTATATTTTGCATAACTATTCATTTCTAATTGTGCCGAGCTTTTAAATATGATTAAATATCTCTGGTATGCTCGTGTGATAACGATTGGGATTTGTTTGAAGCATATGACTTTATGCAGCTTGTATACATATTTTTTTATACTTGGATTTTTTTAGATCCACAGGGAGCATGAAGCAGGTTAAAGAGATGACCCTACCTCAACTCTATTTTCTTAATTTTTGCCAATACTCTCAGAACCGCCTCTTACCTCAAGCTTTCTAATAAACGTACTAAAGGCCAAATGTACACAAGAGATTTTAGAGATGAGCGAGTTTAAAATAAGCCCTCACTGCCAGCTATTCCTTTCTCACTAATGAGCATCACCATCTCCTATTGTTTATTCTTCTTCATATTTTACTGGGAGTGAATATAGATGCTGCAGTGGAGCTGAGGATTTGAGGGGAAAATCCTCATTGTGCTTGGCTGGACTTTACCCCCTTGGGTATTGGGCTCAGACCATGAAGCTAAACAAAGCGCACAATTTCTGCATTATTCCATCAGCGGCTCCTCCCTGTAGATTTAGCATATAGACCTATGCTGCAGTCTGTGCAGCTGCTCGAGCGAGAATGGAGACGGTTTGAGACATCTAGTAAATCTCATACACATACTCCCTTTAGCCTTCGTGTTTGACATGACTTCACAGTTTCCATACATGCAACATGATTCCCCGTGTTTCCGCTTTATAAAATGTTCAGTTGTAGTCCTGTGTTTGTATCTGGTACACATCTCTCGCTCTCTAGTGCGAATCATGTCTCTCATCGCATTAACTGCTCATACTGTGATGAGTACCCATAATGTTCAAATAGAAAAATGATCCTAATGGGTTTGGAATTAAAGACTGTGGGTGTCCTGTTGATAGAAGTTCACTTTTGTTTGTGTATTTTGGTGTGTGTGTGTGTGTGTGTGTGTGTGTGTGGTGGGTGTGTGTGGGGTTGATAACAGCATTCCATCACAACAACCAAACTCAACAAATATTTTTTTTTTCATTAAGTTTCATTTAGATTCTTAAATACTTTATTTCCTTGTGTAAGCCTCATTTGCATAGCTCATTGACAACAAGCTGTTGTAAAATTGCAATTTTCCCTTTTTTTGGTTGAAAGTTACTGTATTTGTGTTTTTATGCACGGCTGGATGTAATTCTCCTTTTAACGCAATATTTCTGCACACGAGTGAAGTTTCATCTATAGTCAAGGTGCCATCTAGACCAGGAGTTCAATTTTAGATACAAAATTATCACCCAATTGCCCTGGTTCATCTAAACCATTTCTGTATACTGATGTAACCAGTGGCCTTATTATGTTGTATTTCCTTTCATATTTGCTCCCCTTGCTATTTGTTACAGGATTACTGTATGTTTACTTTTTAAAAAGAAAAGGAAATTGTCATTGAACCTACTGCAGACTTGTTTTTCCCTAGTTTTGAAAAACCTCACTAAAATGTAAGCACGTAAAATATTAGTGTTGAATTTTTTCTTAGTTGGAAGTATTAAGGTCATTTAAAGTGCCTCTGTTACGAGTCATGAAATGTTCACATTTTGGTTTTGGGAGTCCCAAACAACAAGTTAACGTGAATGCAAGGTTAAAAAAACACTTTAATTTTCTTAAAATATGCTTTTATTTTTAACTTATTTGTTCAGTGACTCCCAATCGATTCATTCAACAATTATTTTTTCTAAACACATTTGGTGATTGGTTGATTTCATTTAAGGCAGTGTTTGTGAGCTTTTAATGTTCCGAAAGTGCCACCTAGTGGAAAAGAATGAATATGCATTTTCATTCAGACCAAAGCAAAAATCACATGAGAGTCAATATGCTAATATTTCATGTTGACATCACCATTTAAAAAAAAACGTCTAATTTCAATGATTCAAAGTCAACTCTTTCTTTTGAGAGACAATAACTTTATACACGGTGCACTTCCAGATTTAACATCTTTGCATTATGTTTTCATTCACTTAGAGCTGTGTTACACACTGCATGGAAGGTAATTAAAAAAATTAATTATAGGGGCACTTTAAAATTAATGAATTTATTCAGCAAGGATCCATTTAACTGATCTAAAGTGAAAGACATTTATAATGTTGAAAAATTATTTTGAACTTTATGATTGAACTCCTTATGAATTACATATTGTTTATTTAAAATGTTAATTACGTATGTCAAATTTGTGATGAAATTATGTTCTGTAGACATATAGCTATTTCACATATTATATGTTTACTCCATACTAGAAAAAGAGAAAACAACTGTGTGTTCCACAAACACGTCGTTATCACTTCTTCAATTTTTCAAGACTTAATTTGCCTGTCGAATGCAGCTGTCACTCCTGTAAATAATCCAGCTTTGTGTTCAAAACAGGATTAAATAGAAGTGTCAACCGCATTCACCTGCAAGTGGCCTCTGTGACTTTATTAACCTCACAACAACAAATCTCATTTCCTAGTCAGAGCATCCTGGCCAGTCTCTGCACTGAATTATTTGGCAAGAAACACTGTGGTCCCACGGCCTGGCAGCGGAGTACCGCTGTTCTCCATAATCGCAGTGAAACAGAACGCCTCAGCAGCCCTCAGGGCAGCCCGTTTGTCTGTATAGATCAGTGTGCCAGATGGGAGTCCATGTTGTGGGATCTAATGCATCATCCCACTGTTAAGAGCCCTAGCAGCAGAAAAGACTCCTGCAGTGTCATAGATTGCAACAATTAGCTTAAAAGGGAACGCAAGTGGGTCATCTTTCAGTATCCTATATAATATTCACACTGAAGTCCACTGATGTTATTTAGATTGAAGCTTGGTAGGGAAAAACAGATACATTAAATTATGTTCCTTATAGATGCCTGTTGTTTAAAACAGCATAACATTTCACATTTGCAACTTTGTATCTCTTTCTGAATCGTAAACAAGCATGGCACAGTATTGATAACATTCAGATGCTGAATCCCTGTTGTGTTATTAATGATTTCCTGCAGATCAGTTCATTTTTAATTCAGATTTGGGTTTTATTGGAATTCCATTAAGGGATTCAGATAATTAGCTTGTTTTGGTTGATATAATAAGAAATTAGAGCCAAACAGTGTGGTATGGCACTAGAGCTCTTTTTATTCCAATATAATGTGGATAATTAGCATGGAAAGCTTATAGTCTGTTTATAGACTGAACAGATTGATTTTAGTTTGGTTTGTTTTCCAGGCATTCCGTTGGCCAATTGGGAGTCAAGTGGACGGCGACGAGATGCTGGAGATTCAAGTGTTTAATTATAGCAAAGTCTTCACTAACAGGTATGGGAATTCAATAATTTGATCAGCTAAAAAGGATTTATTGACACATACCTCTATAGATTTGAGGGTATATGTTTAGAAAATGCAATCTAATTGACGTGTACAAGAATTATTGTAGTCCTAAATCTGAACAAGGTGTTGAGTGAAGCAAGGCTATAAACAAAACCTAAAATACATTTACTTAATTCAAGTAATTAACATTAATGGCATCGACCTGTGGTCTCCAAATAAACTCCAGCAACACAGCACAGTTTATTTAAATATTCTCTTAGACAAACAAAGTCTTGTTTGTTTTGCACCAATTCTTTTTTATTTCCATCTGACCATACAGGATCTCATAACTCATAATTACTGAACTCTTTGTAATGCTGGTTTTCATAATCATTCTGTTTTGATGGTTCATTTGCAGTGTTGACAATTTGAGGTATTTTGAGATATTATTACACATGACAAATAGAAGGGCGAGGCCACATTTGACATGACGCAATTCTTACCGAATGGTTTTTTAGATTTTAAAAATAATTTATAAATAATGAGTGGAATGTTTTCTTCGGTTTATAAATAATAAGATGTTTTAATATTAATGTTTTATTATTATTTTTTATTAGTTTTCTTTATAATTTACACTTTATGAAATATTACTTAATGAGAGATCATGCACAGGATAGAGATGCATAGCTTCTGTTACGGTATTTTCTAGAAGCATGATGGAATGCAGTACACTGTTTTTTTTTTCTGTTCTTGTACCTGTCAGTATTCACTTTTAAGCTTCCCCTCAGTGCTGCGGTGTGTTTCCATCCACTGTCTTCCTCTAGAGGTGGTGGATAGACTGACAGTCATTATTAGCTGTTCCTCACTGAATGACGTGCAAATTCTGTGTCCTGAAGAGTGTGACACTCCTGCTGATGCAGGCGCCAGTGTGTGTACACGTGTGGGTGTATATATGGTTAACGCCCTGCCGTTTCACAAGAACACGTCAGATTCTTGATTGAGCTGAGATGTTAGGTTTCAGTGGCGTTAAGAGATTCTCTCTTACTCTTGCTGGTGAGTGAGTCTGATGTCTGTTCCAATCTAAGTCAGTTCCATTTCAACCTGCATCTGTGTGACTAAGTAAATCAACAGCTGCCAGTAGAAAAATCTACCATGGCTATAAAGTTAATTTAATTATGGTGTGCAATTAATGGTCAGCGCTGTGTTTTGTGTTATCAGAAGCATTGTTTTGAGTTCACAGACAACTATTGTGATCTGAATGACACCTGTGAATAGATCACAATGTATAAGAACAGCTTCTGCTGAATAATTCACATACCACCGTGACATATGTTTACCACGCAGCTCATTAGCTATTTGTTTGTTATTTACAGATGTAATTTCTATCCATGATATGCATTACGTACTATAGCTGACCGTATCGACACACACCATGTGATATCCTGAGCTTTGCAAGCTCAGCAGATCGACAAAACACCAGGTGTGAGACCGTTGTGTAGCTCAGAAACTCTATCTTCTTTATGCAAGACTTTAAGGTTATACATTAGAGATGAAGATTTGCTATCCTTGAGAAGATTCATTCTACATTGCTTTTGTTATTTCACGACCAACTGACTCACCAGGTGGTGTCCTGCAATTCAGATCAATATGAGACAAAATCAATAACTCAAAGAGACAGTAAAATGTTACAAAAGACACAACAGTTTTTGTGCCTTATAAAAAAAAAATCTGAAAAATCACATTTGCAATACTTGAGTATCACATTAGCCTATAAGAATGATTTCTGAGGGATCATGTAACAATGAAGACTGAAGTAATGTCTGCTGAAATACCATGTTGATCAAGGGAAGGCAAAGAGGCATTCAAAGATGAGGAACGTTTAAGTGTCTTACAGAACCCCAAAAGTATGTGCAGCTTGTAAATAGTCACTGTGTTTTAAAAAGTAGTATGAGTTAGTTAAGAAGTAAGTTCGAGTCCAATGTAATGTAGCGTTTTATGTCAGTGGACGTATATCAGAAGTTGGGCTGCATTCGCTGATATAACTGGAAGAGAGAGCTGTGCAGGAGAGAGCACTCCTGCTCTATAATAGGATCTGCTGCTGATGGCAACTATAGTGAAATATGCAGAAAACGTCAAATTCTGTCTCCGACATGGGCACTCATTATATTACTCGCTAATAAAGTAAAAACTGCTTGGCACTTCCTTGGTATTACATTCATACATCCCTGCTTTGAATTCTTTCTTCTCAGTTTTGATAGGTGAAAAGGCTCATTGCCCTTCTCGGTGTTCTTTTTCTCTTCTAGCTTATTTGAACAATGCTTGAAACGTGATATTACGAACACATAGTGTGTCTGTTTGCCTCTTTAAAATGAATCGCTTGATGTATTCCCCATTTATTAGTCGCTTTGGATAAAAGTGCCTGCTAAATGTATAAATGTTAAAATTTTAATGCCAGTGGTGGTTATTTCCCTCATAATAGCAATAAAGCTAATATTATAAACAATAAAGCAGTAAAAAGAAGCCAAAACTTGTTATGGTTAACATTTAGAACACAGATCAGATCACAGATAATCAGAAATCAACTTGACTGTGTCATTTAAGACTAAATTTGTTTTAGTATATTGTAGGAAATTAATTTGGTAGTTAAGTAATACTGGTAGCCCATGTGCATCTGTGCTTTTGATACATGGCCTTTACATGGTTTTACATGACCTTTACATGACTGCAAATTAATAGATATTTTAGCTTTTAGCTGTTCATTTGTGAACCGTCACAGAATTAGTCAAAGGCTTGTGAATTCTCCAGTTCTGACCTCTTCAACAAAAGTCTAGCGACTTGACAAGGCAGGACGCAGTAAATTATGGAGCAGATGAAAGTCAATTGTCTGTTGTTTGTTCAGAGGATCAATAATGTATGTGGGGTCTTTAGAAAAGTTGATCGGGAGCCAGAACCTGATCCAGGATCAGTGAATTATTCACCCGTGGGTGCATGCGGTTCACTGACAGTCACAAAGCCATTATTTCACCACTGAACTGTCACATATCAATCACAATGGTCGTTTTTTCCTTTATCGAGGCCCTGTGGATGAACAATGGTGCTGAGTGTGTTCTTTCACATCCGAATACAGCTGCAGCTCAGAGGCAGGTGCTAAAACTGTTAGCAGTTTAAATGGATTGATGTGTTTTCTCATCAAATTGACTCACTGACTACATGGATAGACCTGCTTGTCTTTCTCTTGCTGACAGTGATGCAGTAATAGACAAGAGAGTGTGTAGGCTAACTACATGTGGCATTTAATTGGTCAGTCCAGAGGGTCTGATTGCTTTTCTTTACTGCCACGCACTTTTCTTACAGAGAGTTGAATTAACAATCAGAACAAAGACACATCACTATCCCCCATGTGTTTGTTGATCTTCTTATGTCTTAATTGTTTGCTTCTAAATTCACGACAGACATTGTTGTAACATAAAAAGCATGTTTTTTTGTGCTGCTGGGACTAAGAATGATTGCACTTTTTTGTTGTAATGTAGAAATTAAACTAGTCTAAATGTCTATAGATTTATAGAATGTCCACAGTGTACAGTACTGATTAAACAATAAAGAATCTATAGAATAATGTTATTTTTTCAACAGTACAGACAAATAACTAATATTTTTCCAATAATTTTTATGTGTTATGCTGTTAAAGGCTGTTTCTAACTAAAAATAATCAAGTAATGCTTTTGGGAAAAAGGAAATCTTGTGAAGTTCATGGATATCAGTAGTCTCATAAAAGCTGTTTTGCCTGAAAGCTATTTTCTGTTTTGAACTAATTAATACTTCTTAAAAACAGTCACAACAGTACTTACTTTTAAATTGTTACAAAGGGTTTTCTTAAATAAAAGGTGATATATTTAACTTTCTATTTATCAAAAAGTCTGGAGAAATGTGTTACATTTTCCACAAAATATTAAACTGCACAACCATCTACAATTGTGAAGCAAAACTTTCTTAAGCATAAAGGATAAAACCTTTGCTTTTGTCATCACAGTAATAAATTAAGTTTTAAAATATCAGAGAAAAGGCAAAGTTGTTTTAAAAAGAAAAGTTTGAATTTTTTTTCTTTATATTCTTGATCTTCTTTATATTCTGAAATCTTAGACTTTAAGCGATAGTATAATTAATCATCACTGACTGTAAGTAGTGAGCAGTAGTAGTAAATGTATAAAAAATATCGTCAAAAGATATCAAAAGATATCGTCTTTAAAGTTCATGATATTTGTCTCAGCTTTACACTTCAGTTATTTTAATTCTAGAGTCTGTTTTGTGTGTGTGTGTGTGTGTGTGTGTGTGTGTGTGTGTGTGTGTGTGTGTATGCATGCATGAATGTGTGTGTTTGTACAGTGTTGCTATTTTTCATTCTCTTTGTAGTTGTCACAGTGTATTTTCCTCACTGTGACCAAACCACCCTTATAAGTTCAGTGCACATTGGGCCAAACCAAAGTGAGTGAAGGGATGTATTAAATTGTTACATTTATTAAATTTTTTTGTGTGTGTGTGTGTGTGTGTGTGTGTGTGTGTGTGTGTTTGCAGGTTAATTGGCACTTTCCGCATGGTTCTGCAGAAGGTGGTGGAGGAGGGTCACTTGGAGGTGTCTGACACTCTTATTGATGACAATAACAGCCATACGGGTGAGACTTAAAGATCGCAGGCAGTGTGTGTGTATGTGTGTTTATGTTCTGGTCTGACAGATCAGAAATGCTCTTTTTTTTATATAACACACCCACTGACAAAAACATCCATTCACATATTTCACCACAGGGGTCTGGGTTTGCAAAACTTGCACAAAAAAATTGTTGTCATGGTTACATGTCTACACGGAGGCTATAAGGGACTATTCAGTTTTATTTCTCTCTCTCTGTGATATCCACCATCAGCTCTATGAAAAGATATATTGGTTTAGGGAGGTGTTATATTAAACTTTTTTTCTACATTAATCCTCCTTTGTTGATCTGCTGCATTTTCAGCTATGATAATGAACAGTGGCTTGTCCTAAGTCATGTTTTTGTTTTGCTTAAGGCGATACATTCATTCATTTTCCAGTATAATGAATAGAAGCTTCCTGAAACTAAATTAAAACATTGTGAATAGGAAAACAAACATTTTCAAAAATGAGAGGAGCCATATTCGAGCACATGTTCTTTTCAGACATTTCTCCTTCATTTTTATCCCTTACTCTACTCGGAGCAATACTTACACTATTGTAACATTTTTTTTCTTTTGAGATGATACCTCAAGAAAGCTTTAAATTTGTTTGGTTAATTAAAGAAGGGGTATCTAAGGTTATATCTAAGTAAAGTTGAAGCAGACCTCAGGTTCCCCCCCTTTGTTTGACATGCCCTTGGGAGAAGTGACCATCAGGCGGTTCACAGGGATAAGTTGGACAGAGGCTAAATTGTTCCTTGTTCCTTCTAATGAGTTTGTAAACATGAGAAGGAAAGGGTAACTGATGCTGACAGACTGATACTGGCACATGGGTTAGCATGACCCTAACCCTAACACTTAACTCTAACACCTAACCCTAAACCTTATCAGTCTACCTTTTGTTTGGCTTTGTCAGGATTAAACAAGTGTCCTTATTGCTTGTGAAACCTGTGAACTAGTGTTTATTTTGTCATCTATTTCAGTTTTTTACAGAACTTAAATTTGTGTGTATATATATATATATATATATATATATATATATATATATATATATATATATATATATATATATATATATATTTTAGCACTGCTGAATGATTGATCATGATTAATTACATTCAAAAAGTTTTTTTACATAATATATTTATATACTGTGTATTTTATTATGTATATATAAATGTAAAAACATGCATGTATATAAGAAAAATATTTATTTATATATTTTTTAATTTTTATATTTAAATGTTTCTTTATACATTAAAATATTTATATAGAATTTAAAACATAAGAATATGAATATATAAACGTATGCAAATGTGTTTTTAATATATACTGTATGTGTGTGTATTTATATATACAAAATATACATATATAATGTACAAAACATTTTATTTTGAACGTAAATAATCACAATTAATTATTTGGCGGCACTAATTATATAATATTATATTATTATTATATATTCAGTAGTCTTGAAAACAAGAAAAAGATTAAAATAAAGATTAAAAAAACATGTACTGGCTGTATTAATTATTTATTTTTCAGCTATTTATTTTATTTATTTTGTATTTCAGACAAGTATTTCCATAGAGATCAAATATCAAACCATGGATGGGAGTGTGAAGGTATGGAGCGATGGTGAATTCCTTGATATTCCAGATGACTGTGATGGAACTTTCCAGTTTGAGACAGAGAGTTTACTTTCTGGACGCAGCCAGAGCTCCGGACATCACCCGGACGATCTATCCACGGCATTCCCACATTTCTTAAGTAAGTGTTTCGTCTTATCCAGCCACAGTTAACACAGTCATCCTCAGTATGCAGTGGCACAGATAACTACCTGATGATAATAGTGATGAAGAAGATAATGAGGAGGAAATTAGATTAAGTAATAGTGCAGTAATCTAACCAAACACATACATTTGCTCATCCTATTAACAAATAATCTTATTAGCACATCTTTTCACCGTGCTGACATTTTTGCTGAATAATGAAGCCAAGGATGACTGGAATGCGTGGGATGTATTGATTTCCACTAAGCCTTCCGTTCTCCACAGGTCCTCTGATCTATAAATTCTAACCATACACAGACACAAACGTACTCCATCATGGTTTGTGCGTGGGCATCATTAGTGTTTCTGTATGGATATGTTTAAATACTGATGCATATGGATGATTACTGCTGAAAAAATCTATATTAGGAAAGTTGTTTAAAGTTAATCCGAGGTAAATTAAAGCAGACTCAAGAGGTATGTAGGTGGTTTTGGGTTGGTTTGAAAGCCCTGTTTCATTTAGATCTTGTATTTGATTTTGGGAATTAGTGAGTATTCAACCAATAAATCGTATTTTTATTGCGATTCTGGAAAACAAGCATTCTTTCTGTTTTATATTGATGTTGTCTTTAGAAAGTGTTTTAGGAGAGCTGTTCGTCTGTTCTGATTACCGTTGCTGCTTACTCGGTTTTTATTAATTATTTCAAGTAAATCTCCATGAAGACAATCTATTTAATTTTAACTTCAAATTATTGTGACTTCTTCACGCTGATAACGTAAAGTGATGCTCCTAGTTTGATTCATTTTATATCTGCTATCTGTTGATGTTGCCTCTGGATATGGGCCTTATCTTCATGCAGGAAACGTCTTGTTACAGAGCCATAAAGCAACTTTAGCACGTATTATTTAACTGAGTACATGAGAAGAGACAAGAAATTGTTCAGGTCTGAGTAAAAATAGCTCATTATTCATTGCATAGTTGGCATAGATGACAGCTGCTAAGTCAGACAAACACACACAACACACACATGAGAAACATAAATTACTGTTCTTAAATACTTTTTGCACACAAGCAAGCAAGGAATGTATATGAACATATTTTCTGTTCCTGAGTGAGCACACAAACACTGTCTTCATGCTTTATGGATGACTTTTGCGCTCACAAGGTTTTTCAAAGACCTTGAGACTTTTCAAAGACTTAGAGCCTATGTTTTTTTGTTTCAGTTTTCTTCCTAGTTATGAACGCAATATAATTTTAGGAATCTGGCTTTACTACTATTTTGCATTTCACAGCAATCAGCGTCTTTTTCCACTAAGAATTAATATTAATCACAAAATGTGTCTGTGTAACAGCCTGAACAGTTATCTTTAGAAATTTCATTTTAGACACTTAAAAGTTATTGTAACTTTATAATGTTTATTGTGATATTAAATACTAAATATTAAAGAATGACACTTTTTAGGTTACTTGACATTGACACTTTTTATAATATATCCTCTGTTCTCACTTGAACCTCATTCCTGGGGCTGTTTCATTATTGATTACAAGTCTTAGTTGTATATTTTTTTTGTTTTTTTGGAGTTTCTCTATGAAGAAAGTGTATGTGTGTGTGTGTGTGTGTGTGTGTGTGTGTGTGTGTCTGTTGTAAAGCGGGACCCAGTGGGACACGGTGAAGCTTCTGATCTGAAGTAACTGCTAGTCCTCTCTAATGACTAGACCTCTCTCTCTCTCTCTTTCCTCTCTCCCCATCTTTCTGCTTTATCTCTTTCTAGCTTTCCTCTTTTTACTCTCGCTTTCTTTCCCTATGGAATCATGAGTCTGCCTACTTGAACTTGCACTGAAACTGTGCTTTCCACACTCTGATATTCTGTATGTAACATTTCAATGTCCATGGACCATTGCAGGAAATAGTATGCCCAGAAAATAAAATAAAAAAAACATTTAATTATTCGAAAGAAACACTGATGGTGTTTTCTTTTATTTTGCATCTGGCAATGCATCTTGTGAAATGCAGGATGGCCCTGACCAATATCTGTATTGAACTAGGTATGTGGCTTGTATCCAAGGCTAGATTTAAATGGCTGAGATGGATTTCCATTACGACTGAACATGTAAATGTGTGATGTGTCTAAAGTCTTAAATTTAAAAAGGTTTTTGTTCTTTTTCTTTCACATGTTATTTGAAGAGCTCCACAAAAAAAGCACCTGCATCATTGAACCAGCGTGATAAAGGTTTTGATGCCTGGACCATCCAGCTTTTATCAGCCTTTTGTGTGCAACATCATTATCATATAGAGGATATTGCATGTTTATCCTCAGCATTAGAACAGGTGCTTTCATGTTTAGTAAAGGGAATTACCGACCTGCTGGGAAAAAGAGTTTAATCTGGCCTAAGATGGTTTATTAGTGACTCAGCCTGGCCCAGTTATTTTTTAATGGCTTTACAGGAGTTTTTTTCAGCTATCTGGCTAAATAGCAAAACCTAATGCTAGCTTGAAGACCAGCTAAACTGGCATAAATCATCTAACCACCTTAGATTGGTTGAAAGCAGGAGCGTTATTCTCTTGAGCTTGGTACCTCGAAGGGCTTATAGCTTACAGTCAAATGAAACTTTACTGAACAAAGGGATTTGCACAGGGATGTTTGTCACTTTAGAGCTGTTGCATTCCTCTAGCGACTCAGTTCGCTGTCTTTGTTGAAGTTTAACGTTCGCTCCATTGTTTTGTTCTTCTCTCTTCCTTGCATAAAACTGTCACTTTGAACCCTCATAAACTTCAGAAAGTAGGGTACACAAAAGCTCAAAGGCGCTCATTGTTTAATAATTCATCACATTAATGAAACAGAACTGTGAACTGTTCATTTACACATTGCTGCAAATGCGAAAAATGACGAAAAATACAAAGGAGGCTCATATTAACACAAACACTTCAGTGTATTCATGTCTCTGCTGAATAGTGTTTAAACTGTCTAATTGTTTAAAATTGAAAAGCTGATGTATCTATATTTATAAAGAAGGAAAAATAATCATATTAAACAACTTTGTTCTGATTACTGATTTGACAAAGAATGTGGTTTGAGTTTCAGTTTTAGCTTAGTTTATGTGGCTAGAGAAACTAGCCTCAGACACCAAGGTCTTCCAAGCGCTTGAACGATACATAATTCATATGCTGCTTTATACTTTTTAATGTATCCCATTTATCTCTGTTTACATTTTTATGCATGTATTGATGTCATGGTTGAGGAATGGCCTGTGATATACTCTGAGACTTGCATTGATGTGAATGATCTTCTGTATTTTTGAGTATCGGTGCCATTTTCTTGCCAAATAAAGGTTAGCTATAGTCTCCAAGCCTGGTTAAGATGGTATTTAACTGGTTTAGTTGCAATGTTTTGTTTATTACAGCACATATACACGATCACACTACACTACAATTCAAAAGTTTTGGGGAGGGTTATTTTTGGAGGACATTAACTTTAACACTATTTTAGAAAGGATGCATTAAATTGATCAAAAGTGAAAGTTAAGGCATTTAGGTAACACTTTATTTTGATAGTCCACTTTAGACATTCTACTAACAGTTAATGGGCTAACTTTTAAAACTACATGTAAACTAGCACTCATTACAGAATTATTGTAGTGTCTACGTAATAACAATTTCTAACACTTTTTGACTCCATAACATACAACATACTGACTATGAGAAGTATATGTCAACTTATTCTACTAACTCAAAGCTAACCTATCTGTCTAGTCTAGTTAGTAGACATGTAGTTGCAAATTAATCAGAATTAGTTGACATGTAGTTACAAAGTGACTTATAGTTAGTAGAATGTCTAAAGTCAACTATCAAAATAAAGTATAACTAAAATTTATCATGTTAAACAGCACAACTGTTTTCAACATTGATGATGATAAAAAAATGAATGGGCATATTAGAATGAATTATGAAGGATCATGTATCAGTGATGTTTTAACTGCTATTCCACGACAGGAATAAATTACATTTAAAACATTAAAATAGAAATAATTATTTTGAATTCGATAATTTCATAATATTACTGTTTTACTGTATTTTTATCAAATAATCTAAGCCCTTGTGAGCATAAGAGACTTTTGAATGATCATTTATGGCCAGTCTTACTCAAGCTTTTTATGTAGTCTTGACATTCTACAGTATGCCACATTTGAGGATTTTAATATATTTATTTTATTTGTTCTCATATTCCATAAGGTACGAATGCTCTAGCAAATACAAATGGAAGTGGCTTTCACATTTCTCTCCCAGGTGTCAAGTTCTCTCCTTTCACATTGTGTTGACAGTTGCTGTATTGTTTGTATTATGTTACAGGTACAGGTCATAATTCTTAAATAGGGTTTAGAATAATTGGTTTTGGATCCGTGGCTTTTTTGTTCATACCAGTTTAGCATCTTCACACATAATATCTAAAATGTCACTTGAGCTCACCCCCACACAGTAAATTATATACAAAGGTCACTTTTTAATAATCCTGGGCAGGGGAATACAGTCTTTATTAAAGTAGGATTGCCGTATTGCAGAGGTTTCACAACATAAGATGGTCCAGTCAATATAGATAAACTGAAATAAATATAATAAAATAAAATAAAAGTGCAGCATTTGGCATTACATGAGTCTGAAGGAATTAAATGTCTCAAGGTCTTCATTGATTGACACTGTTCACCCATGTCCTTCTCATAGGCATAAAAAATAGTGTCTGCTCCATTGTGTGCAGCTCAGAGCGCAATGTGAGACTTCGGCTCTGTTCTCTGTAGCAGTGCTGTCTATCAGACTGATGATTTGCTGAGCATCCTACAGTATGTAGACTAAACGAGTTAGTGCTGAATGTCTGGCCTACATACAGTACTCAAAAGTAGCTCCAGTAAATCCCAAAGACCGGCAGAACTGTTGTTTGTGTTATCAAGTCATATCTGTGGGTTGCCTGTTTCCTCTTGACTGCTGAACTGCAGCCTTTGATTAAACAGAGCTGGTCTCATCACGCTCTGAAAATCATCTAATTAGTGTTAGGTTACCTTATCATGTCTAGATACAGTCCAGTCTTTTCTTCTTGATTTTGTTCGCTCTAATCATAGGTAATGTTCTAGTGAAAGTCCAAACATAGTCTGAAGTGTTTTAATGTATATTTTAGTTTTGTGGCGACGCCAAGAGGACAAGTTGACGCATAAGCTTTTACAGTATGTCCATTTTTTTACATTACAAATTAATGTGATAACTATGCATATTTTAATTTTTTTTATTAATACACAAATTTTCTCCTGATAAACATTATTAGATGTATATGACAGTAATTTTAATTTTATTTAACATAGGTAATTATATCAGACACATCTGTGAGAGAGTGAGAGTGAGTGAAATGTGGGTGTGTATCCTGTCTATGTGTGTGTGTGTGTGTGTGTGTGTGTGAGGTCACGTACTCTCCTGTTACTTTTTCACTCATACCTGGTCATCATCTCAGGTTCTCCCTTTATTGTGACGTCCCGCTTAGTCTGAGAAGTGTCTCTGTGTGTTTTGCTTGGATATGGGCTAACAACTGAAAATGGACATATAGTACACTAAGTGAGGAATACCTAATTTTTTTGCCCTGAGTTGCTCAGCACACATTTCTCTGTTGGTTAGTTTTGCTGCTTGTCAGTCCCTGGTGAGTATCCTGTATATGTAAGTTAGTTTGTTCCACTTTGTTATTTAAAAAAAACTGTGTTAAACTAAATAGTTTAATCAGTGAGTATCAAGTTCTGTTGATAAGCAAAAACTGATATTCTCTGATTTCTATACTCTGATCTCATATTTACACTTCATAGCTGTGACTGCATATGTATTTTAGAGGGGTGTTTTACTCATGAATAGGTGACTTTTAAGATGTTAATTGCTAGAAGAAAAAAAAATGAAAGTTTAAAAAGTAAGCTCAAGACTTTCTCTTCAGTGTCACTCTGAGCAGTGATTCAAAGAAAGAAGTTTTAGAGAGTGTGCTTTCATCTTAAGACTGAGATACAAAAAAAACTATATTACAGAATAATGTTTAAAATTAAAAAAAGTATCTGCATTTGCCTAAGCATTCTAGCTTGACAGACAATGTCCTATTATTTAGTGATTTACGCAATACATCCAAAAAAATCAGTGTGATCTTGATACATTTTCACCTCTGTTTAAAATGAAGAGACAAAACGATCTAGAATTCTTTCATCTTGTCCTGAGAAAGTATCTATATCCACAGATCACAGCTAATTGGACACCAGCCCATCTTGTTGGTAATAATTAAGGACCGTTATTTGTCCAGCAGGCCTGTGACATCATCAGGCCTTGTAGGTGAAACTGATATCTAATCACCATAATATCAGTGCAGAGTTATTGGACACCCACCAGGGCGCTATGTGAGTGGGGTCTCACTGTTGAAACGAGTGTCTGGTCTGAGTGATAAATATCACAGAATTTTCCATCATGGGAAAACCTGTCTTGCTCCAGTAGTGATGATTTGATTGCTCTCTCCTGCAGTGCCTATATATAAGAGAATAAACACAACAAAATAAAGATATATTGGAACCATTTTTGAACACCTTATGTATTAATAATTTATTTTATTGAATTGCACAATGAATCCAGATGGTTTTATGCAATATCTGTTTAACATAATCATATTTCTGAGTTTAAACCAGTGTAAATTATTCAGAGTTTGGGGAGTTGGAGGTGATTTAAAATGAATCACAGTGCAAATATTGTCACTTTTCCTCTTCATTCATGCCCATCTAAATGTTTGTTTTATGTTGTAGGACAGAAAAGGAGTGTTTTTCAGCCATGAAACTGGGCAAGATGACGCATGTCAAAGATGACCACAAAAAGGAGGTACATATTATTGATTATTAGAGAGCTGGTTTTACAATAAAGGTGTAACTCTTAATTATATAAATAACAAAATAACTACTTTAAATCTGTAGTTATTTGCTGGTTTTCTTCTTTTAAGATATTTTACATTGCACATTAATAGGAATGACTAAAGCATGGTCAAATTTGTTGTGCACTTATTCGCAGATGATGCTGCCATTTTGGATGCAGAAGATCTGGATCGAAAGGCTATGCGTTTGGGTGGTGGACTTGACCCTGATAATCATCTCACTGGCCTCCGTTACTGCAGTAACCACTAATGTCTCCAACAAAAAAGGTCACATATCTGATGTAACGCACTTGGTATTTTTAAAGCATTGTCGCTTTCTTTTGAAGTTTATCTGTATGCATCCTTGAAAAGGTCACAGGAAGACAACCTTCAGTTTCTGAGTGCTTGATTTTTGTTTTCTTGAGGAGAAAGAGTTTATAGAGTTTCAGCTACGCATGTCAGTATTTTATTTTGTTTTATTACTTTACCCTGAACATAGCTTTCTGCTTTAACATTGGAATAAATTAAATGAAAATGACCAATCAATTGACAGTCCTACTTGAACATGTTTTATAAAGTGTGATCCTAACATTTTGTTTTTTTAGATCAAAGCCTGACATCAAGATGGAGCCCAGTTCAAGGCCCTGTGGATTATCAGGTATGAACGCAGACAAAAGATCACAGAGAGGAAGGAAATAACATTCCCGCATTACAAAAGACGATAACTCCAGGCCTTGAATTGCCAACCAGACATGTTAAACCACTGGCATTTATCCTTGAGTTGTGTATTCTGCTGAAAGCCCTGAATATACAGAGCTGTCCCAAATAAACAACATCGGCCTTGAGCTTCAGTGTTTCAGAGAAGCCTTTGATGTTTACTTACTAATTGTCCTCTACATGGCTGTTGTGTTGAGCAGTTGAATTGCAAATTCGTTTCAGTACTGGTACAGCATAATTCCTTTAAATGCAGGAAATCTATATATCCCATGTGTGCTGTGTAAGTATTTTAAGGTCTTGTTAAAATTCTTTCCATATCTCTAACGGTTCATATTTCGAAACTCTTTGCTTTCCGTCTTCTCTTACATTAATTTTGCAGAATAAATCACTGCAGCAATACAGTATTATTGTCTGCATTCCTCTGGAATCCAGCTTCTGTTATTTTGCAGAGGGTACTTTATTTGCTTAAATGTGTTTCATAAAAATGTAGCTTTGAAAAGCAATAAAGATGGTGCCAATGTAAGGAAAATAAGCTAGAGAGTGCAATTTGGTAGTTGATCTGAGCTGAATTAGATGGCTCTGCTGATTTAAAAATACAAATATTATGATTTTCCTTCTTGGTTTTGTTATTTGTCCATATGCAGCCACAGATGTTTACTTTATGAATCTGTGATCCAATGGAATACAGTAGCTCATTTTTCATTTGATTCCCAAAGCAAACTTGACTAATTAGGCCTCTACAGTAATAATAACATAACAGATTCCACACCCACGTTAATACGGGTCTCATCAGCCATATCTTAATCAGCATCTAAGATATATACTAGCTCAGGGTTTCATATGCAATATATTTTTTAAATATATTATTTTTCATTAAACAATTCCAAATGTTTTTTTTAGATCAGTGTTACAGTAATCGAGGCTCGTCAGTTGGTTGGTCTGAACATGGATCCTGTGGTTTGTGTGGAAATTGAGAGGAGAAGAAGTATACATCGATGAAGGAGTCGATAAACTGTCCCTTTACTACAATGAGGTTATATCACAATGCTAAAAAATCGAATTAAAGGATTTCTGTCATTTGAGACATTTTAACGGCCGCTTTGCAAAAATACTGTTTTATTTGAAAAGACAGATTATTTTGTACTATTGCATGATAGTTGCTGTATCAACACCTAAATAACGCCAAAATCCGTAAAATTGTTTAAATGATGAATTACTGCATTTTATAAACTTATAAATTTTCGCCTTCCCAACAGTACTTTGTCTTTGACTTCATGTACCTCCGATGTCATGTTTGACAAGATCCTAAGATATCAGTGAGTAGATTAAGCCTTCATGAAAGCCCACTGAAAGCAGCAGATGAAAATTATTAGGTTGTAATTGTACTTTACAGTGCTTTGATGCAACTCTGTGTTGTTAAAAGCGCTATATAAATAAAAATGATTGATTGATTGATACTGTTTTTTCATGCTAAAAATTAAGGTAATACACTCTAAAAACCTTCTACGGAGTGGTACTTTTGTGGGCACCTTCAAACTAGATGTGGGCACTGTTTACTCACAACCCGGTCAGTAACCAAGAAATAATGAAAATCATAATAAGTAAAAATATACTTCAATTAGATGGAAAAGGTATTTTAATTAGTGTGCACGTATTACACAGAGCATCAGTTCCACCCACAAATGTGCAATGTTGTCGGACCCCGATTTTACATCATTTGCCGGCTGCAAAGAGGTTACGCTAAGCGCGACATTGCAGTCGTGAGGGAAAAGGAGACAACATCAAGACTCCCCTGTACAAGGCCACTGAAGCAGATGAGGAGGACATAGAGAGGGGTCAGAAACCGATATCTTGAAACACTAACATACATATATTTATTTAGTTCATTCATTAAACAAATTTAGATATAGAATGCACTCTACATTCCCAAAAGTTCATATTGTATTCTATACCATCTAATACTTTAATTATTCCATACATTTATTCCTTTAATATATTCATTTATTTATCTCTATGCCATGTTAGTCTGTTTCTTGTTCTTATGATATATTGCAGAAATCTTCTTTTGCTGGAGGGTGTTCCATCAGAGAGACAATGTAGCTGGCGTTTTATGTTACAGATTTATAGAGCTGAGGGATTACCAAAAATGAAACAACACCAGCATCATGGCCAATGTAAAGAAAGTTTATTGGGGAGAACAGATTTGGTGGACCCTTTTTGTGTCCTGGGTGCAATTTGCGTGGGCAGAAGGTAAGAAACACTCTGGAAAACATTATTATAAGAGATAAATAAGCAGGCGTCATTATATTTTTATTTTATACAATCACTAAACATTACTTATTTTTGCACATGTAACACATATTTTTACACATGCAGGGTAAACGCCGTCTGTAGAAGAGCAGTCACGAGCTCATCTGGAATGAGCAAATAATCTTTCACCG
>NW_025048251.1:0-82888 GCF_018831695.1 Puntigrus tetrazona | reverse complement strand
GGACAGTTTGTGACTCCTTCATCGATGTATACTTCTTCTCCTCTCAATTTCCACACAAACCACAGGATCCATGTTCAGACCAACCAACTGGCGAGCCTAAATTACTGTAACACTGATCTAAAAAAAACATTTGGAATTGTTTAATGAAAAATAATATATTTAAAAAATATACTGTATATGAAACCCTGAGCTGAGTATATATGATATCTGATACATTTAAGATATGGCTGATGAGACCACGCATTAAGTGCGGTGTAGAATCTGTTATGTTATTATTACTGTAGAGGCCTAATTGAGTCAAGTTTGCTTTGAGAATCAAATGAAAAAATGAGCTACTGTATTCCATATTGACTGCAGATTCATAAAAGTAAAAAGATCTGTAGCTGCATATGCACAAATAGCAAAGCCAGAGAAGGAAACTGCAATATATTTGTATTTTTAAATCAGCAGAGCCATCTGACCTAGCTCGAATCAACTACCAAATTGCACTCTCTGCATATTTCCATACATTGGCACTAGCATCTTTATTGCTGTTTCAAAGCCATACTTTATGAAACACATTTAAACAAAGAAAGTACCCTCTGCAAAATAACAGAAGCTGGATTCTGGGAGGAATGCAGACAATAACACCACTTATTGCTGCAGTGATTTATTCTGCAAAACTAATGTAAGAGAAAGACGGAAAGCAAAGAGTTTCCAAATATGAACCGGTTAGAGATATGGAAGAATTTTAACAAGACCTTAAAATACTTACACAGCACACATGGATATATAGATTTCCTGCATTTAAAGGAATTATGCTGTACCAGTACTGGAAACAGAATTTGCAATTCAACTGCTCAACACAACAGCCATGTAGAGGACAATTAGTAAGAAGCTAAACATCAAAGGCTTCTCTTCAGAAACACTGAAGCTCAAGGCCGATGTTGTTTATTTGCAAGGACAGCTCTGTATATTCAGGGCTTTCAGCAGAATACACAACTCAAGGATAAATGCCAGTGGTTTAACATGTCTGGTTGGCATCCAAGGCCTGGAGTTATCGTCTTTTGTAATGCGGGAATGTTATTCCTTCCTCTCTGTGGATCTTTTTGTCTGTGCTCATACTCTGATGATCCACAGGACGCCCTTAACTGGGCTCCATCTTGATGTCAGGCTTTGATCTAAAAACAAAATGTTAGGATCACACTTTATAAAACATGCCTAAAGTAGGACTGTCAATTGATTGGTCATTTTCATTTAATTTATTCCAATGTTAAAGCAGAGCTATGTTCAGGTAAAGTAATAAAACAAAATAAAATACTGGACATGCGTAGCTGAAACTCTATAAACTCTTTTCTCCTCAAGAAAACAAAAATCAAGCACTCAGAAACTGAAGGTTGTCTTCCTGTGGACCTTTCAAAGGATGCATACAGATAACTTCAAAAAAGAGAACGGCAATGCTTTAAAATACCAAGTGCACATCAGATATGTGACCTTTTGTTGAGACATTAGGTGGTTACTGCAGCAACGGAGGCCAGTGAGATGGTATCAGGTCAAGTCCACCACCCAAACGCATGGCCTTCGATCCAGATCTTCTGCATCCAAAAATGGCATCATCATCTGAAGACATAGTGCACAGCAAATTTGACTCATGCTTTAGTCCAGTCCTATTAATGTGCAATGTAAAATATCTTAAAGGAAAACCAGCAAATAACTACAGATTTAAAGTAGTTATTTGTTATTTGTATAATTAAGAGTTACACCTTTATTGTAAAAACCAGCTCTCTAATAATCAATAATATGTACCTCCTTTTTGTGGTCATCTTTAGACATCACACGTGTCTTGCCCAGTTTCATGGCTGAAAACACTCCTTTCCTGTCCTACAACATAAAACAAACATTTAGATGGTAAGTATGAATGAAGGGAAAAGTGACAATATTTGCACTGTGATTCATTTTTAAATCACCTCCAACTCCCAAACTCTGAATAATTTACACTGGTTTAAACTCAGAAATATGATTATGTTAAACAGATATTGCATAAAACCATCTGGATTCATTGTGCAATTCAATAAAATAAATTATTAATACATAAGGTGTTCAAAAATGGTTCCAATATATCTTTATTTTGTTGTGTTTATTCTCTTATATATAGGCACTGCAGGAGAGCAATCAAATCATCACTACTGAGCAAGACAGTTTTCCCATGATGGAAAATTCTGTGATATTTATCACTCCAGACCAGACACTCGTTTCAACAGTGAGACCCCACTCACAATAGCCCTGGTGGTGTCCAATAACTCTGCACTGATATTATGGTGATTAGATATCAGTCTCACCTACAAAGGCCTGATGATGTCACAGGCCTGCTGGACAAATAACGGTCCTTAATTATTCAACAAGATGGGCACAATTGTCCAATTAGCTGTGATCTGTGGATATAGATACTTTCTCAGGACAAGATGAAAGAATTCCAGATCGTTTTGTCTCTTCATTTTAAACAGAGTGAAAATGTATCAAGATCACACTGATTTTTTGGATGTATTATGTAAATCACTAAATAATAGGACATTGTCTGTCAAGCTAGGAATGCTTAGGCAAATGCAGATACTTTTTTTAATTTTAAACATTATTCTGTAATATAGTTTTTTTTGTATCTCAGTCTTAAGATGAAAGCACACTCACTAAAAACTTCTTTCTTTGAATCACTGCTCAGAGTGACACTGAAGAGAAAGTCTTCGAGCTCACTTTTTAAACTTTCATTTTTTTTTCTTCTAGCAATTAACATCTTAAAAGTCACCTATTCATGAGTAAAACACCCCTCTAAAATACATATGCAGTCACAGCTATGAAGTGTTAATATGAGATCAGAGTATAGAAATCAGAGAATATCAGTTTTTGCTTATCAACAGAACCTGATACTCACTGATTAAACTGTTTAGTTTAACACAGTTTTTTTTTAAATAACAAAGTGGAACAAACTAACTTACATATACAGGATACTCACCAGGGACTGACAAGCAGCAAAAACTAACCAACAGAGAAATGTGTGCTGAGCAACTCAGGGCAAAAAATTAGGTATTCCTCACTAGTGTACTATATGTCCATTTTCAGTTGTTAGCCCATATCCAAGCAAAACACACAGAGAGACACTTTCAGACTAAACGGGACGTCCGCAATAAAGGAGAACCTGAGATGATGACCAGGTATGAGTGAAAAGTAACAGGAGAGTACGTGACCTCACACACACACACACACACACACACACATAGACAGGATACACACCCACATTCACTCACTCTCACTCTCTCACAGATGTGTCTGATATAATTACCTATGTTAAATAAAATTAAAATTACTGTCATATACATCTAATAATGTTTATCAGGGAGAAAATTGTGTATTAATAAAAAGTAATTAAAATATGCATGGTTATCACATTAATTTGTAATGTAAAAAAATGGACATACTGTAAAAGCTATTAACGTCAACTTGTCCTCTTGGCGTGCCACAAAAACTAAAATATACATTAAAACACTTCAGACTATGTTTGGACTTTCACTAGAACATTACCTATGATTAGAGCGAACAAAATCAAGAAGAAAAGACTGGACTGTATCTAGACATGATAAGGTAACCTAACACTAATTAGATGATTTTCAGAGCGTGATGAGACCAGCTCTGTTTAATCAAAGGCTGCAGTTCAGCAGTCAAGAGGAAACAGGCAACCCACAGATATGACTTTGATAACACAAACAGTTCTGCTGGTCTTTGGGATTTACTGGAGCTACTTTTGAGTACTGTATGTAGGCCAGACATTCAGCACTAACTCGCTTAGTCTACATACTGTAGGATGCTCAGCAAATCATCAGTCTGATAGACAGCACTGCTACAGAGAACAGAGCCGAAGTCTCACATTGCGCTCTGAGCTGCACACAATGGAGCAGACACTATTTTTTATGCCTATGGTGAGAAGGACATGGGTGAACAGTGTCAATCAATGAAGACCTTGAGACATTTAATTCCTTCAGACTCATGTAATGCCAAATGCTGCACTTTTATTTTATTTTATTATATTTATTTCCAGTTTATCTATATTGACTGGACCATCTTATGTTGTGAAACCTCTGCAATACGGCAATCCTACTTTAATAAAGACTGTATTCCCCTGCCCAGGATTATTAAAAAGTGACCTTTGTATATAATTTACTGTGTGGGGTAGAGCTCAAGTGACATTTTAGATATTATGTGTGAAGATGCTAAACTGGTATGAACAAAAAGCCACGGATCCAAAACCAATTATTCTAAACCCTATTTAAGAATTATGACCTGTACCTGTAACATAATACAAACAATACAGCAACTGTCAACACAATGTGAAAGGAGAGAACTTGACACCTGGGAGAGAAATGTAGAAAGCCACTTCCATTTGTATTTGCTAGAGGCATTCGCACCTTATGGAATATGAGAACAAATAAAATAAATATATTAAAATCCTCAAATGTGGCATACTGTAGAATGTCAAGACTACATAAAAAGCTTGAGTAAGACTGGCCATAAATGATCATTCAAAAGTCTCTTATGCTCACAAGGGCTTAGATTATTTGATAAAAATACAGTAAAACAGTAATGTTATGAAATTATTATGAATTCAAAATAATTCTTTTTCTATTTTAATGTTTAAATGTAATTTATTCCTGTGGTGGAATAGCAATTAAAACATCACTGATACATGATCCTTCATAATTCATTCTAATATGCCCATTCATTTTTTTATCATCATCAATGTTGAAAACAGTTGTGCTGTTTAACATGATAAATTTTTGGTTATACTTTATTTTGATAGTTGACTTTAGACATTCTACTAACTATAAGTCACTTTGTAACTACATGTCAACTAATTCTGATTAATTTTGCAACTTCCATGTCTACTAACTCTCAGACTAGACAGATAGGTTAGCTTTGAGTTAGTAGAATAAGTTGACATATACTTCTCATAGTCAGTATGTTGTATGTTATGGAGCCAAAAAGTGTTAGAAATTGTTATGTAGACACTACAACAATTCTGTAATGAGTGCTAGTTTACATGTAGTTGCAAGTTAGCCCATTAACTGTTAGTAGAATGTCTAAAGTGGACTATCAAAATAAAGTGTTACCTAAATGCCTTAACTTTCACTTTTGATCAATTTAATGCATCCTTTCTAAAATAGTGTTAAAGTTAATGTCCTCCAAAAATAACCCCTCCCCAAAACTTTTGAATTGTAGTGTGCAGTGTGATCGTGTATATGTGCTGTAATAAACAAAACATTGCAACTAAACCAGTTAAATACCATCTTAACCAGGCTTGAGACTATAGCTAACCTTTATTTGGCAAGAAAATGGCACCGATACTCAAAAATACAGAAGATCATTCACATCAATGCAAGTCTCAGAGTATATCACAGGCCATTCCTCAACCATGACATCAATACATGCATAAAAATGTAAACAGAGATAAATGGGATACATTAAAAGTATAAAGCAGCATATGAATTATGTATCGCTCAAGCGCTTGAAGACCTTGGTGTCTGAGGCTAGTTTCTCTAGCCACATAAACTAAGCTAAAACTGAAACTCAAACCACATTTTTTGTCAAATCAGTAATCAGAACAAAGTTTGTGTAATATGATTATTTTTCCCTTCTTTATAAATATAGATACATCAGCTTTTCAATTTTAAACAATTAGACAGTTTAAACACTATTCAGCAGAGACATGAATACACTGAAGTGTTTGTGTTAATATGGAGCCTCCTTTGTATTTTTCGTCATTTTTCGCATTTGCAGCAATGTGTAAATGAACAGTTCACAGTTCTGTTTCATTAATGTGATGAATTATTAAACAATGAGCGCCTTTGAGCTTTTGTGCCCTACTTTCTGAAGTTTATGAGGGGGTTCAAAGTGACAGTTTTATGCAAGGGAAGAGAAGAACAAAACAATGGAGTTTAACGTTAAACTTCAACAAAGACAGCGAACTGAGTCGCTAGAGGAATGCAACAGCTCTAAAGTGACAAACATCCCTGTGCAAATCCCTTTGTTCAGTAAAGTTTCATTTGACTGTAAGCTATCGCCTTCGAGGTACCAAGCTCAAGAGAATAACGCTCCTGCTTTCAACCAATCTAAGGTGGTTAGATGATTTATGCCAGTTTAGCTGGTCTTCAAGCTAGCATTAGGTTTTGCTATTTAGCCAGATAGCTGAAAAAAACTCCTGTAAAGCCATTAAAAATAACTGGGCCAGGCTGAGTCACTAATAAAACCATCTTAGGCCAGATTAAACTCTTTCCCCAGCAGGTCGGTAATTTCGCTTTTACTAAACATGAAAGCACCTGTTCTAATGCTGAGGATAAACATGCAATATCCTCTATATGATAATGATGTTGCCACACAAAGGCTGATAAAAGCTGGATGGTCCAGGCATCAAAACCTTTATCACGCTGGTTCAATGATGCAGGTGCTTTTGTGGAGCTCTTTCAAATAACATGTAGAAAGAAAAGAACAAAACCTTTTTTAAATTTAAGACTTTAGACACATCACACATTTACATGTTCAGTCGTAATGGAAATCCATCTCAGCCATTTAAATCTAGCCTTGGATACAAGCCACATACCTAGTTCAATACAGATATTGGTCAGGAGCCATCCTGCATTTCACAAGATGCATTGCCAGATGCGTAAAATAAAAAAAACACCATCAGTGTTTCTTTCGAATAATTAAATGTTTTTTTATTTTATTTTCTGGGCATACTATTTCCTGCAATGGTCCATGGACATTGAAATGTTACATACAGAATATCAGAGTGTGGGAAAGCACAGTTTCAGTGCAAGTTCAAGTAGGCAGACTCATGATTCCATAGGGAAAGAAACGAGAGTAAAAGAGGAAAGCTAGAAAGAGATAAAGCAGAAAGATGGGAGAGAGGAAAGAGATGAGAGAGAGGTCTAGTCATTAGAGAGGACTAGCAGTTACTTCAGATCAGAAGCTTCACACGTGTCCCACTGGGTCCCGCTTTACAACAGACACACACACACACATACACTTTCTTCATAGAGAAACTCCAAAAAACAAAAAAATATACAACTAAGACTTGTAATCAATAATGAAACAGCCCCAGGAATGAGGTTCAAGTGAGAACAGAGGATATATTATAAAAAAGTGTCAATGTCAAGTAACCTAAAAAGTGTCATTCTCTTTAATATTTAGTATTTAATATCACAATAAACATTATAAAAGAGTTACAATAACTTTTAAAGTGTCTAAATGAAATTTCTAAAGATAACTGTTCAGGCTGTTACACAGACACACATTTTGTGATTAATATTAATTCTTAGTGGAAAAAGACGCTGATTGCTGTAAGAAATGCAAAATAGTAGTAAAGCCAGATTCCTAAAATTATATTATGCGTTCATAACTAGGAAGAAAACTGAAAAAAAAAACATAGGCTCTAAGTCTTTGCAAAAAGTCTCAAGGTCTTTGAAAAACCTTGTGAGCGCAAAGTCATCCATAAAGCATGAAGACAGTGTTTGTGTGCTCACTCAGGAACAGAAAATATGTTCATATACATTCCTTGCTTGCTTGTGTGCAAAAGTATTTAAGAACAGTAATTTATGTTTCTCATGTGTGTTGTGTGTGTTTGTCTGACTTAGCAGCCTATCATCTATACCAACTATGCAATGAATAATGAGCTATTTTTTACTCAGACCTGAACAATTTCTTGTCTCTTCTCATGTACTCAGTTAAATAATACGTGCTAAAGTTGCTTTATGGCTCTGTAACAAGACGTTTCCTGCATGAAGATAAGGCCCATATCCAGAGGCAACATCAACAGATAGCAGATATAAAATGAATCAAACTAGGAGCATCACTTTACGTTATCAAGCGTGAAGAAGTCACAATAATTTGAAGTTAAAATTAAATAGATTGTCTTCATGGAGATTTACTTGAAATAATTAATAAAAACAGAGTAAGCAGCAACGGTAATCAGAACAGACGAACAGCTCTCCTAAAACACTTTCTAAAGACAACATCAATATAAAACAGAAAGAATGCTTGTTTTCCAGAATCGCAATGAAAATACGATTTATTGGTTGAATACTCACTAATTCCCAAAATCAAATACAAGATCTAAATGAAACAGGGCTTTCAAACCAACTAAAACCACCTACATACCTCTTGAGTCTGCTTTAATTTACCTCGGATTAACTTTAAACAACTTTCCTAATATAGATTTTTCAGCAGTAATCATCCATATGCATCAGTATTTAAACATATCCATACAGAAACACTAATGATGCCCACGCACAAACCATGATGGAGTACGCTTTGTGTCTGTGTATGGTTAGAATTTATAGATCAGAGGACCTGTGGAGAACGGAAGGCTTAGTGGAAATCAATACATCCCACGCATTCCAGTCATCCTTGGCTTCATTATTCAGCAAAAATGTCAGCACGGTGAAAAGATGTGCTAATAAGATTATTTGTTAATAGGATGAGCAAATGTATGTGTTTGGTTAGATTACTGCACTATTACTTAATCTAATTTCTCCTCATTATCTTCTTCATCACTATTATCATCAGGTAGTTATCTGTGCCACTGCATACTGAGGATGACTGTGTTAACTGTGGCTGGATAAGACGAAACACTTACTTGCGAAATGTGGGAATGCCGTGGATAGATCGTCCGGGTGATGTCCCGGAGCTCTGGCTGCGTCCAGAAAGTAAACTCTCTGTCTCAAACTGGAAAGTTCCATCACAGTCATCTGGAATATCAAGGAATTCACCATCGCTCCATACCTTCACACTCCCATCCATGGTTTGATATTTGATCTCTATGGAAATACTTGTCTGAAATACAAAATAAATAAAATAAATAGCTGAAAAATAAATAATTAATACAGCCAGTACATGTTTTTTTAATCTTTATTTTAATCTTTTTTCTTGTTTTCAAGACTACTGAATATATAATAATAATATAATATTATATAATTAGTGCCGCTAAATAATTAATTGTGATTATTTACGTTCAAAATAAAATGTTTTGTACATTATATATGTATATTTTGTATATATAAATACACACACATACAGTATATATTAAAAACATTTGCATACGTTTATATATTCATATTCTTATGTTTTAAATTCTATATAAATATTTTAATGTATAAAGAAACATTTAAATATAAAAATTAAAAATATATAAATAAATATTTTTCTTATATACATGCATGTTTTTACATTTATATATACATAATAAAATACACAGTATATAAATATATTATGTAAAAAACTTTTGAATGTAATTAATCATGATCAATCATTCAGCAGTGCTAAATATATATATATATATATATATATATATATATATATATATATATATATATATATATATATATATATATATACACACAAATTTAAGTTCTGTAAAAAACTGAAATAGATGACAAAATAAACACTAGTTCACAGGTTTCACAAGCAATAAGGACACTTGTTTAATCCTGACAAAGCCAAACAAAAAGGTAGACTGATAAGGTTTAGGGTTAGGTGTTAGAGTTAAGTGTTAGGGTTAGGGTCATGCTAACCCATGTGCCAGTATCAGTCTGTCAGCATCAGTTACCCTTTCCTTCTCATGTTTACAAACTCATTAGAAGGAACAAGGAACAATTTAGCCTCTGTCCAACTTATCCCTGTGAACCGCCTGATGGTCACTTCTCCCAAGGGCATGTCAAACAAAGGGGGGGAACCTGAGGTCTGCTTCAACTTTACTTAGATATAACCTTAGATACCCCTTCTTTAATTAACCAAACAAATTTAAAGCTTTCTTGAGGTATCATCTCAAAAGAAAAAAAATGTTACAATAGTGTAAGTATTGCTCCGAGTAGAGTAAGGGATAAAAATGAAGGATAAATGTCTGAAAAGAACATGTGCTCGAATATGGCTCCTCTCATTTTTGAAAATGTTTGTTTTCCTATTCACAATGTTTTAATTTAGTTTCAGGAAGCTTCTATTCATTATACTGGAAAATGAATGAATGTATCGCCTTAAGCAAAACAAAACATGACTTAGGACAAGCCACTGTTCATTATCATAGCTGAAAATGCAGCAGATCAACAAAGGAGGATTAATGTAGAAAAAAGTTTAATATAACACCTCCCTAAACCAATATATCTTTTCATAGAGCTGATGGTGGATATCACAGAGAGAGAGAAATAAAACTGAATAGTCCCTTATAGCCTCCGTGTAGACATGTAACCATGACAACAATTTTTTTTGTGCAAGTTTTGCAAACCCAGACCCTGTGGTGAAATATGTGAATGGATGTTTTTGTCAGTGGGTGTGTTATATAAAAAGAGCATTTCTGATCTGTCAGACCAGAACATAAACACACATACACACACACTGCCTGCGATCTTCAAGTCTCACCCGTATGGCTGTGTTATTGTCATCAATAAGAGTGTCAGACACCTCCAAGTGACCCTCCTCCACCACCTTCTGCAGAACCATGCGGAAAGTGCCAATTAACCTGCAAACACACACACACACACACACACACACACACACACACACAAAAAAATTTAATAAATGTAACAATTTAATACATCCCTTCACTCACTTTGGTTTGGCCCAATGTGCACTGAACTTATAAGGGTGGTTTGGTCACAGTGAGAAAATACACTGTGACAACTACAAAGAGAATGAAAATAGCAACACTGTGAAACACTTACACATTCATGCATGCATACACACACACACACACACACACACACACACACACACACATACACACACAAAACAGACTCTAGAATTAAAATAACTGAAGTGTAAAGCTGAGACAAATATCATGAACTTTAAAGACGATATCTTTTGATATCTTTTGACGATATTTTTTATACATTTACTACTACTGCTCACTACTTACAGTCAGTGATGATTAATTATACTATCGCTTAAAGTCTAAGATTTCAGAATATAAAGAAGATCAAGAATATAAAGAAAAAAAATTCAAACTTTTCTTTTTAAAACAACTTTGCCTTTTCTCTGATATTTTAAAACTTAATTTATTACTGTGATGACAAAAGCAAAGGTTTTATCCTTTATGCTTAAGAAAGTTTTGCTTCACAATTGTAGATGGTTGTGCAGTTTAATATTTTGTGGAAAATGTAACACATTTCTCCAGACTTTTTTGATAAATAGAAAGTTAAATATATCACCTTTTATTTAAGAAAACCCTTTGTAACAATTTAAAAGTAAGTACTGTTGTGACTGTTTTTAAGAAGTATTAATTAGTTCAAAACAGAAAATAGCTTTCAGGCAAAACAGCTTTTATGAGACTACTGATATCCATGAACTTCACAAGATTTCCTTTTTTCTAAAAAGCATTACTTGATTATTTTTAGTTAGGAAACAGCCTTTAACAGCATAACACATAAAAATTATTGGAAAAATATTAGTTATTTGTCTGTACTGTTGAAAAAATAACATTATTCTATAGATTCTTTATTGTTTAATCAGTACTGTACACTGTGGACATTCTATAAATCTATAGACATTTAGACTAGATTAATTTCTACATTACAACAAAAAGTGCAATCATTCTTAGTCCCAGCAGCACAAAAAAACATGCTTTTATGTTACAACAATGTCTGTCGTGAATTTAGAAGCAAACAATTAAGACATAAGAAGATCAACAAACACATGGGGGATAGTGATGTGTCTTTGTTCTGATTGTTAATTCAACTCTCTGTAAGAAAAGTGCGTGGCAGTAAAGAAAAGCAATCAGACCCTCTGGACTGACCAATTAAATGCCACATGTAGTTAGCCTACACACTCTCTTGTCTATTACTGCATCACTGTCAGCAAGAGAAAGACAAGCAGGTCTATCCATGTAGTCAGTGAGTCAATTTGATGAGAAAACACATCAATCCATTTAAACTGCTAACAGTTTTAGCACCTGCCTCTGAGCTGCAGCTGTATTCGGATGTGAAAGAACACACTCAGCACCATTGTTCATCCACAGGGCCTCGATAAAGAAAAAACGACCATTGTGATTGATATGTGACAGTTCAGTGGTGAAATAATGGCTTTGTGACTGTCAGTGAACCGCATGCACCCACGGGTGAATAATTCACTGATCCTGGATCAGGTTCTGGCTCCCGATCAACTTTTCTAAAGACCCCACATACATTATTGATCCTCTGAACAAACAACAGACAATTGACTTTCATCTGCTCCATAATTTACTGCGTCCTGCCTTGTCAAGTCGCTAGACTTTTGTTGAAGAGGTCAGAACTGGAGAATTCACAAGCCTTTGACTAATTCTGTGACGGTTCACAAATGAATAGCTAAAAGCTAAAATATCTATTAATTTGCAGTCATGTAAAGGTCATGTAAAACCATGTAAAGGCCATGTATCAAAAGCACAGATGCACATGGGCTACCAGTATTACTTAACTACCAAATTAATTTCCTACAATATACTAAAACAAATTTAGTCTTAAATGACACAGTCAAGTTGATTTCTGATTATCTGTGATCTGATCTGTGTTCTAAATGTTAACCATAACAAGTTTTGGCTTCTTTTTACTGCTTTATTGTTTATAATATTAGCTTTATTGCTATTATGAGGGAAATAACCACCACTGGCATTAAAATTTTAACATTTATACATTTAGCAGGCACTTTTATCCAAAGCGACTAATAAATGGGGAATACATCAAGCGATTCATTTTAAAGAGGCAAACAGACACACTATGTGTTCGTAATATCACGTTTCAAGCATTGTTCAAATAAGCTAGAAGAGAAAAAGAACACCGAGAAGGGCAATGAGCCTTTTCACCTATCAAAACTGAGAAGAAAGAATTCAAAGCAGGGATGTATGAATGTAATACCAAGGAAGTGCCAAGCAGTTTTTACTTTATTAGCGAGTAATATAATGAGTGCCCATGTCGGAGACAGAATTTGACGTTTTCTGCATATTTCACTATAGTTGCCATCAGCAGCAGATCCTATTATAGAGCAGGAGTGCTCTCTCCTGCACAGCTCTCTCTTCCAGTTATATCAGCGAATGCAGCCCAACTTCTGATATACGTCCACTGACATAAAACGCTACATTACATTGGACTCGAACTTACTTCTTAACTAACTCATACTACTTTTTAAAACACAGTGACTATTTACAAGCTGCACATACTTTTGGGGGTTCTGTAAGACACTTAAACGTTCCTCATCTTTGAATGCCTCTCTTTGCCTTCCCTTGATCAACATGGTATTTCAGCAGACATTACTTCAGTCTTCATTGTTACATGATCCCTCAGAAATCATTCTTATAGGCTAATGTGATACTCAAGTATTGCAAATGTGATTTTTCAGATTTTTTTTTTTTATAAGGCACAAAAACTTTTGTGTCTTTTGTAACATTTTACTGTCTCTTTGAGTTATTCGATTTTGTCTCATATTGATCTGAATTGCAGGACACCACCTGGTGGTCAGTTGGTCGTGAAATAACAAAAGCAATGTAGAATGAATCTTCTTAAGGATAGCAAATCTTCATCTCTAATGTATAACCTTAAAGTCTTGCATAAAGAAGATAGAGTTTCTGAGCTACACAACGGTCTCACACCTGGTGTTTTGTCCCGATCTGCTGAGCTTGCAAAGCTCAGGATATCACATGGTGTGTGTCGATACGGTCAGCTACAGTACGTAATGCATATCATGGATAGAAATTACATCTGTAAATAACAAACAAATAGCTAATGAGCTGCGTGGTAAACATATGTCACGGTGGTATGTGAATTATTCAGCAGAAGCTGTTCTTATACATTGTGATCTATTCACAGGTGTCATTCAGATCACAATAGTTGTCTGTGAACTCAAAACAATGCTTCTGATAACACAAAACACAGCGCTGACCATTAATTGCACACCATAATTAAATTAACTTTATAGCCATGGTAGATTTTTCTACTGGCAGCTGTTGATTTACTTAGTCACACAGATGCAGGTTGAAATGGAACTGACTTAGATTGGAACAGACATCAGACTCACTCACCAGCAAGAGTAAGAGAGAATCTCTTAACGCCACTGAAACCTAACATCTCAGCTCAATCAAGAATCTGACGTGTTCTTGTGAAACGGCAGGACGTTAACCATATATACACCCGCACACGTGTACACACACTGACGCCTGCATCAGCAGGAGTGTCACACTCTTCAGGACACAGAATTTGCACGTCATTCAGTGAGGAACAGCTAATAATGACTGTCAGTCTATCCACCACCTCTAGAGGAAGACAGTGGATGGAAACACACCGCAGCACTGAGGGGAAGCTTAAAAGTGAATACTGACAGGTACAAGAACAGAAAAAAACAGTGTACTGCATTCCATCATGCTTCTAGAAAATACCGTAACAGAAGCTATGCATCTCTATCCTGTGCATGATCTCTCATTCGTAATATTTCATAAAGTGTAAATTATAAAGAAAACTAATAAAAAATAATAATAAAACATTAATATTAAAACATCTTATTATTTATAAACCCGAAGGAAAACATTCCACTCATTATTTATAAATTATTTATAAAATCTAAAAACATTCGGTAAGAATTGCGTCATGTCAAATGTGGCTCTCGCCCTTCTATTTGTCATGTGTAATAATATCTCAAAATACCTCAAATTGTCAACACTGCAAATGAACCATCAAAACAGAATGATTATGAAAACCAGCATTACAAAAGAGTTCAGTAATTATGAGTTATGAGATCCTGTATGGTCAGATGGAAATAAAAAGAATTGGTGCAAAACAAACAAGACTTTGTTTGTCTAAGAGAATATTTAAATAAACTGTGCTGTGTTGCTGGAGTTTATTTGGAGACCACAGGTCGATGCCATTAATGTTAATTACTTGAATTAAGTAAATGTATTTTAGGTTTTGTTTATAGCCTTGCTTCACTCAACACCTTGTTCAGATTTAGGACTACAATAATTCTTGTACACGTCAATTAGATTGCATTTTCTAAACATATACCCTCAAATCTATAGAGGTATGTGTCAATAAATCCTTTTTAGCTGATCAAATTATTGAATTCCCATACCTGTTAGTGAAGACTTTGCTATAATTAAACACTTGAATCTCCAGCATCTCGTCGCCGTCCACTTGACTCCCAATTGGCCAACGGAATGCCTGGAAAACAAACCAAACTAAAATCAATCTGTTCAGTCTATAAACAGACTATAAGCTTTCCATGCTAATTATCCACATTATATTGGAATAAAAAGAGCTCTAGTGCCATACCACACTGTTTGGCTCTAATTTCTTATTATATCAACCAAAACAAGCTAATTATCTGAATCCTTAATGGAATTCCAATAAAACCCAAATCTGAATTAAAAATGAACTGATCTGCAGGAAATCATTAATAACACAACAGGGATTCAGCATCTGAATGTTATCAATACTGTGCCATGCTTGTTTACGATTCAGAAAGAGATACAAAGTTGCAAATGTGAAATGTTATGCTGTTTTAAACAACAGGCATCTATAAGGAACATAATTTAATGTATCTGTTTTTCCCTACCAAGCTTCAATCTAAATAACATCAGTGGACTTCAGTGTGAATATTATATAGGATACTGAAAGATGACCCACTTGCGTTCCCTTTTAAGCTAATTGTTGCAATCTATGACACTGCAGGAGTCTTTTCTGCTGCTAGGGCTCTTAACAGTGGGATGATGCATTAGATCCCACAACATGGACTCCCATCTGGCACACTGATCTATACAGACAAACGGGCTGCCCTGAGGGCTGCTGAGGCGTTCTGTTTCACTGCGATTATGGAGAACAGCGGTACTCCGCTGCCAGGCCGTGGGACCACAGTGTTTCTTGCCAAATAATTCAGTGCAGAGACTGGCCAGGATGCTCTGACTAGGGAAATGAGATTTGTTGTTGTGAGGTTAATAAAGTCACAGAGGCCACTTGCAGGTGAATGCGGTTGACACTTCTATTTAACCCTGTTTTGAACACAAAGCTGGATTATTTACAGAGTGACAGCTGCATTCGACAGGCAAATTAAGTCTTGAAAAATTGAAGAAGTGATAACGACGTGTTTGTGGAACACACAGTTGTTTCTCTTTTTCTAGTATGGAGTAAACATATAATATGTGAAATAGCTATATGTCTACAGAACATAATTTCATCACAAATTTGACACGTAATTAACATTTTAAATAAACAATATGTAATTCATAAGGAGTTCAATCATAAAGTTCAAAATAATTTTTCAACATTATAAATGTCTTTCACTTTAGATCAGTTAAATGGATCCTTGCTGAATAAATTCATTAATTTTAAAGTGCCCCTATAATTAATTTTTTAATTACCTTCCATGCAGTGTGTAACACAGCTCTAAGTGAATGAAAACATAATGCAAAGATGTTAAATCTGGAAGTGCACCGTGTATAAAGTTATTGTCTCTCAAAAGAAAGAGTTGACTTTGAATCATTGAAATTAGACGTTTTTTTTTAAATGGTGATGTCAACATGAAATATTAGCATATTGACTCTCATGTGATTTTTGCTTTGGTCTGAATGAAAATGCATATTCATTCTTTTCCACTAGGTGGCACTTTCGGAACATTAAAAGCTCACAAACACTGCCTTAAATGAAATCAACCAATCACCAAATGTGTTTAGAAAAATAATTGTTGAATGAATCGATTGGGAGTCACTGAACAAATAAGTTAAAAATAAAAGCATATTTTAAGAAAATTAAAGTGTTTTTTTAACCTTGCATTCACGTTAACTTGTTGTTTGGGACTCCCAAAACCAAAATGTGAACATTTCATGACTCGTAACAGAGGCACTTTAAATGACCTTAATACTTCCAACTAAGAAAAAATTCAAAACTAATATTTTACGTGCTTACATTTTAGTGAGGTTTTTCAAAACTAGGGAAAAACAAGTCTGCAGTAGGTTCAATGACAATTTCCTTTTCTTTTTAAAAAGTAAACATACAGTAATCCTGTAACAAATAGCAAGGGAGCAAATATGAAAGGAAATACAACATAATAAGGCCACTGGTTACATCAGTATACAGAAATGGTTTAGATGAACCAGGGCAATTGGGTGATAATTTTGTATCTAAAATTGAACTCCTGGTTTAGATGGCACCTTGACTATAGATGAAACTTCACTGCGTGTGCAGAAATATTGCGTTAAAAGGAGAATTACATCCAGCCGTGCATAAAAACACAAATACAGTAACTTTCAACCAAAAAAAGGGAAAATTGCAATTTTACAACAGCTTGTTGTCAATGAGCTATGCAAATGAGGCTTACACAAGGAAATAAAGTATTTAAGAATCTAAATGAAACTTAATGAAAAAAAAAATATTTGTTGAGTTTGGTTGTTGATGATGGAATGCTGTTATCAACCCCACACACACCCACACACACACACACACACACACACACACACACACCAAAATACACAAACAAAAGTGAACTTCTATCAACAGGACACCCACAGTCTTTAATTCCAAACCCATTAGGATCATTTTTCTATTTGAACATTATGGGTACTCATCACAGTATGAGCAGTTAATGCGATGAGAGACATGATTCGCACTAGAGAGCGAGAGATGTGTACCAGATACAAACACAGGACTACAACTGAACATTTTATAAAGCGGAAACACGGGGGGAATCATGTTGCATGTATGGAAACTGTGAAGTCATGTCAAACACGAAAGGCTAAAGGGAGTATGTGTATGAGATTTACTAGATGTCTCAAACCGTCTCCATTCTCGCTCGAGCAGCTGCACAGACTGCAGCATAGGTCTATATGCTAAATCTACAGGAGGAGCCGCTGATGGAATAATGCAGGAATTGTGCGCTTTGCTTAGCTTCATGGTCTGAGCCCAATACCCAAGGGGTAAAGTCCAGCCAAGCACAATGAGGATTTTCCCCTCAAATCCCTCAGCTCCACTGCAGCATCTATATTCACTCCCAGTGTAAAATATGAAGAAGAATAAACAATAGGAGATGGTGATGCTCATTAGTGAGAAAGGAATAGCTGGCAGTGAGGGCTTATTTTAAACTCGCTCATCTCTAAAATCTCTTGTGTACATTTGGCCTTTAGTACGTTTATTAGAAAGCTTGAGGTAAGAGGCGGTTCTGAGAGTATTGGCAAAAATTAAGAAAATAGAGTTGAGGTAGGGGTCATCTCTTTAACCTGCTTCATGCTCCCTGTGGATCTAAAAAAATCCAAGTATAAAAAAATATGTATACAAGCTGCATAAAGTCATATGCTTCAAACAAATCCCAATCGTTATCACACGAGCATACCAGAGATATTTAATCATATTTAAAAGCTCGGCACAATTAGAAATGAATAGTTATGCAAAATATAACAGTAATTAACAGTTTGTCTTTAAAAATATGAATCATTTAATAACCGTTACATGTAATCTTCAGCAAATCTCATTTTGTAGCATTTATGTTTGTTAAGTATGATGTAAAGTCATCAGCCATTTTTACAGAACATAGCTTGAAAATAACTGTTGACATATTGCCTTCAGTCAGAATCACAATATATGTTAGATGGCTAAATATTGAAATAAACAATCAAAATATTGTGTGATAATTCACTTTGAAGCCAGTATAAGTTATTCCAACAAATTTGTATCAAATTGCAACAAACCCTTTACAATAATTAATAATACCCTCACAAATGCTGCCGGCTATGAAGAGAACAGAATAGAAGGAATTACAGTGACTGTGCCCAAAGATGCAAATCAGATGAGTGATATTACTGAATTATCTTTGTGGATGATAAGGCTACTGATTAAAAAAATGATCTGCAGCTCAGAGATATTTTTGTAACAGCATTTGTAAGAAGGCTGCATTCATCAACACAAAGATGTACCGCTAGCTCACAGTTCCCCACCATGACTAATTAACCCAGGAAATAAAAATTAATTGGACAAAAATAGCATGACACATTCTCTCACATTACGTTCTAAGCATAAGCTTCACCACCATTTATATTCATGGTTAAAACAGGAAATATGGTAAGAATTATAAACTTCATATTTAATATACCATCAAAAAGGTTTTAATTATGCAAATTTGCTTGTGAAATGATGTTTAGATGTTTACGTATGATTAGATAATTAACAAAATGACTGCAATGTGTATAAAATTCCAATGTTATAAATGGAAGCAGATTATTATCATTTTTATGATAAGAAGATTTTAATCACTTATATAGTTTGTACATAAAACCTACATAAAAAATAAAAATACTGTTCCGGACAGGTTATGGAACAATCCAGTTTGAAGCATTTTTATGTCAATTAAAAAACATATCTGCCCATCCTGGAGCCAGAAGCTTTGAGCTCAGTGTCTTGTTTTACTGGATTCTATTTCACTGGAGATAACAGTTCATTCTTAATCTTTCCTCATCATTCTTAACCTCAGGCAGTGTTTATATTGCATTCATAATAAATCTGTAGGGGATAATGTACAGGTAGTAAAACATTTATAAAAAAAAAACAACAAAAAAAAAAAAACAAAACAATTATGATTACTTGATAATTTTATATTTGCAGCAGTTCATAGAATCATGTAATAAAAAATACATTATAGTGACAATATATTAAATGATCTCTATCATGCTAAAGCATTACTACACTAATAAAAATTAAAGTTCTTTATCAGTTGTTCCATGATAAACATTTAACATCCATGGAGACTTTCACAAAGGTGGTGGGAAAAGGTCCTTTACATTTTTTCATTATTCTTCAGACTAAAAAATGGTTATTTTACAAACTGTTCACTGAAAAGTCCCAAAAAGGCTCTTGTCTTTCATTGCATCATTGTAAAAACTCTTTTGGAACCTTTGTTTTTGCTTTGGGCAGTCACTATACCATTAATCCAAACAATTATATATAAGTAGGTCAGACGAGACAACTGAAGTTCTGAGACTACACTAGAACCAAGTCAGGAGTAGTTAATATAAACATTAAATATGAATGATTGATCAAATTGCAAAGACCTCCCTTTGAGCTTTGAATAATAACACAAACAATGTCAATATAAAACATGCACCCTGATTTTATCTTCAACCTCAGTCATATTTTACTTATTTGCATTAATTTTCTCCCACCAATGGCTCTCTTACATAAGCAGTGAATAGAAGAGCTCTCTGCTCCAGTGATGAAGACATGAGGTGATTTGAGTTTGCAATTCAGCTCTAAGAAACTCACCATTTAAATGCACGGAGAGTGAATTATTCAATGGCAAAGGATCACACGCTTTGACATGCCACATCTCCCTCCCCCGCACTTCTTCTCTTTCTTTTTGTCTGTGATTTAGATAATAGAAAGATGCATGAAAACCCAACTACTTCAGCAAAATCAATGCCCCACTATTAGGTACAAAATGTGCACTGGTCCTAACATCAAACCGCATCTCTAATCAGCCTGCTCAGTCAAGCCCCCTGGTGTTTTTCTTTTTCGCTTTCGCTTGCCCTTCCACTTTTCCTTCTCCTCCTCTCCTACATGTTTATCTGTCTCTTTCTATACTATATGGTTTAGCCGCTTCTTCTTGCAATTTTAGTTACCTGGGCTTAATTTCTCAGCTCTTATGCTCAGATTTATCTTCCAACCTGTGTAATATTTCATACTGCCACACGAAGACGCTTCCTGACATTAATACAGCAAGTTAAAGCACTTCCTATTTTAGAATCCCAGTGTGCTGCCAACTCCCAGGAACATTTCAGCTAATTAAGCTTATTAAAAACAGATTGTTTTGATTTACCGCAGTAATCTGAAATGCTTTAATGTGGCCATTACTTCTGCGCTCTTCCCTTTCTACACCATATGGCCTCACAGTGTGTGATTTCTCCAGCAGCAACTCAAACATCTCACCCTCTGCAGACTTCTCTAGGTGACCTCGCTCACTTCTGAGTCACAGCAAGCTCAAATCTTTTTCTTTGCCATCAAATCTCTGAAGCATCATGAGAAACATGCATCACATGCCTGTATGTTGTTTTATGAATTCTAAAGACAGGGGGCAGTAACGTTAGACTACCAGAAGCCAGCAGCACTGTAGCGTGCAAGTATGCAGATTGTGTGCTTCACGGCAATAAGGGAGTTACGTGATAAATGTTAACCTGTTTTTCAACTAAATTTTGTTTGTTTATTGTACATCAATGGTTCTCAACTGGTGCACAAAATTTGTTGTGCTTAGATCACGGATACCAGAGAAATGCTAAAGCAAATAAATAATTAAAATGCAACTAACCATGCATGTGCACATGTGGCACAGGAAAGAAATAAGCTTATTTCAGAACCCACTGAGAATCACTCAGTAAATTCAGTTCACAGGTGGACAACAAATTAATTTGCCCCCTTTTCATTAGTGATCTGAACTGAAGGATTATCGTTTCTCTGAACAACATGTGTTCGCTCTTCAAATTAAAAACACAGCGTCTAATGTGAAAGGTCAAGAATTCACATTTTAGAGAAATGTCAGCGAGAAGCATGTTGTTTAAAACTGCTGGAAAGCTGAACAGAAACAATTAGACTGACAAAAGAGTGAGATTGGTGCAATTTGGTGCTTCATTGGGCCATTTGGGAGAACAATCATATTAGATGAGATCTGCTGGTCATGATGAGACAATTCCCCATAAGTATAATGAGAAACCAACTCTTATTTCTTCACTGAGACACTGATGCAGTGTGAAAAGCGTAGCCGAAGTTTAGTGATGGACATGAACTAGTGGGGGCTAGCCTTGCATGTTTCAGCAATAACAAGCTCCAACAGAGAGTGTTTGATTATACAGTTTAATGCATGAGGAGTAATAAGGTGGGGGTGGGGGGGTTGTTCTGTCAGTCTTTACATGTGTACATCCTTAAATGCATATGCATGCATTAATACAAAGAGCAGCGGTGGTCTTTATGATCTTTTGCATACACATTTTAGCATTTATGGACAAGCATTCTTTTTTTTTTTTTTTTTTTTTAAAACATACTTTTATTACCTTTGTTTATCACTTCAAGAATTCACTCATTAGCATTCATAGAAAATGTATTTCACAAGGCCCATATTTTCCTGGTATATAGTGTTTCCCAACATTTATTGTTTTATGCACTCCCACAGCCCCATTACTCAAGTTCAAGTACACTTTCTTCAAAACAAAAAACAGAAACATGTTCCTCCTCTCATTTTAAAGATGCTTGAATAAATATTAACTATTAACATAAAAAACTTTCTCTGAAAACAACACATTTATTTTTAAATCAAATCTACATGGAATGTTTATACCATCTACCAGGTCAAATCAGTTCCATGTATGTTGGAATATAAATAGTACAGAAGTTCATGTCCAGAATATCTCCCAGAAGAAATTAGCTGCCTCAAAGGATTCAGCAAAATCTTTCTTTATCAGTCAAACTCTTTTTCTTTTATATATTTGCTATTAAACTGCTGAAATACAGGCAATAGAATCTGTACGCCTCTAAACAAGATATTCTACCCACTGAAGTTTCATCCACCACAAGAAAAGCCTTAAACAGTGCGAGTGCCAACCGTTCACATCAGCTGTCGTTAACAACAGAGTTTCTTACTGGACTCCTGCAGATAAAATCAATGTTTTAAAGACAGGCACTCCTGCAGAGCTGATGTAAAGGAGGGCAATTTCGTACATAGCTGTAGCAAACCGTCTGCTTTGAACCTTGTCTGTCCATCACAGACAACATCAGGTTACAGGCCTAAAGCAGTGTGCCCCAGCACTGCAATAATAAGCCACACAGCATTGAGAAGTGTTTAGATGTTATTTGTATTACATAAAAAGGAACCAAAGATCGTGTGGAGAAAATGCAGCATTTTACTATGAGAACAAAACATATCTGGTTAAATTATGTACAAATTATGTGTGTTTTGTCTTTGCCAGTGTCTGTGAGCTTGTTGAAGATAAAATAAAAAATTGCTCATGCATAAACAATATCTGGGTCCATTCTTATTCAAATGAATAGTCTATTTGAGAGTGTACAATGAGTACAGCTGGCAGGAGCCCTGAAAGGTGTACTCAGCTGCACATAGCAGGATTAGATAAAAAGGATTAAAATTTAGCTGTATTTGGTTGTACTGTGAGAACACAAGAGGTGGGATACAATGAGGGAAGCAACATTTAAAAATAAAAAAAAGTATGTTAACAGAGATGTAGGGCGAATTCAATTCGAAACCTGAGACTGCTGTCCTAATATTAAGTCTATAAAACCATAATGCATCAAAATGTACAAAAAACATTGCATTAAGCAATAGACTTACAGATAGAATATGGCATGAGAGAAAATTCTGACAATTTTCATTCTTAGGAATTATCCTTTATGACCTATGTACAAATGTGCATATTTGCCATAAAGCAAGCAAAAATTATAATGTTACATCAGTAGATGGTGGTATACTACGAAAGTATGGGAATTTAGATACACCTTGAGGAGTTTTCAAACTGTCTGTATTGTTTTAGTTCTTGGTTTACTGAAGGAATTATGAAAAAAAAACCATCTTGTTTGTTGGTTTTATGTTGTGCAGATGCAGCAAACTAATCTGGAAGCTGGCATGTAGATATTCTGTATCAGCAATGCAAACCGTGCTCAGATGCACAGTGTGTCTGAATACATGCCCAGTTATACTGCTGTTTGATCGTCAGTGATACTCAAATGATAAAAAAAACTGTCATGATCAATAGAAAATTAACACAAACATCTCTTCTCTCTGTTAGTGCCCTGCTTTTAGTAAATGTCAGTGTTAGGTACATTAAAAGCCACTTTACTTCTGACGAACATGAAACCTGATCATGCTAAAAACCTGAATGGAAAAAACAATGCTGGTGCTAAACACAAACATGCTTTTAAATAAAAGAGAATATAGAAACAGGGATAAAAGAGAGAGCGATTGCATTTCCTACAGTACTAGTGTTGTCTAAGCTGTATGAAATCTGTGATGTAATCGTACTGTAAGTGGAGAGTGGGTTCAGTAGATCTGAAGTGTGTAACAGCCTTCTCCAACCACCCAGTAATGATTAAACTATTACCACAAAACTATGAGTGAGAGATTAAAAGGAAATGAAGAGGACGGAGTTCAACCAAAAAGGTCATGGGGGCATACATGGAAGCTATATAAAAGCTAATTATGCTTCCTAGCCCGCTTAGCAGAAAAAATGTCATTCTTCCATATTTAGATAATCTCAAATTATTATTATTTTTGTTCTGCTTATTGTTTTACTCGCAATGGATTACTCTCTCTTTCTTATCTTACTGTACACACAGTAGGAACTCCGCCATCTCTATTAACATAGACAAAAGACCAATCAGCAAAAAAGAAGCAGCACTTGATTTTTAAATAGAATCCCAAGAGCATTTTTATACACTTGCTGTTTGCAGCACTGGAAAAAAAAAAACAACAATCACAAAGGTGAGACGATGCTAACAGTGGTGTGGGAGTCCCCATCACAACCGACAGCAAAACATAATTGAATTTCAGCCTACTATTAGGATATACAAGTGCATAAAAAAAGCAAGACTAAACTAGCAAGTTATTTTTAATGCAAATAAAAATTGGTACAAGATCAGAAAATACTTGTGGGGGGACATTATGGCACGAGAGCAACGAAAACTATCAAATCTAAGTATGAGACTTAGACCTGCAGGGACATTTCAGAGTAAAAAAGCCATCGTTCAACAAGCTGTATTAGCCTAATAGAAATTCAGCTGGTTTATCCACAAGCTTATTGCCACTTCATACTGCTGCGTCGCCTGCCTGAGGGTCTGTGCAAACAGCATTAATAGGATTCAGTGGGGCTAAATGCAATGTGTTTGGTCACGGTTGAGCGGGCTGATTCCTCGAGTGATTCCTTCACCCCATCCTCTCTTTGGAAGAGAGAAATCAAATTCGGAGCGTATATACGTTTCGCTGCTCTGAGGTCGACAGTGTTAGTGTCACGCTTGAACGTTATTGAGTTATAGCACAGGCGAATACTGACCTGCTCAAACCGAGCTTCATCCTCGCAGTTTTCCAGCACCCGAGAGAAGAAGGAGAGACCTGCATGGAAAAAAAACTAAGTTAAAGGTCAATATGGAGCATATCATCAAAGCTATATATAGGAAACATTATGCAATATGATAAAGACTGGAATGTAAAATATTATAAATCTTAACAAGTAAAACTGTGTTGGAGTGCGCGGCTCAGATTGGATTTGGGATTAAATTAAGATGCATGAGAGGAAGACCACAGGTCATCACAATCCTGACGTGTTTTGGCAACAGAGAAGCAGAGTGCTGCCATTATCATAAAACTGCAACACATTAAAACGGTGAAGTGTGAAACGAGTAAGGTATAGATATTAATGAAAGCAAGAAGAAGAAACCAAAGAGACCTGTCTAATACAGAACAGTGCTGTCAGTGTGTGCAAATAAGAACTGTCAATAAATACATTAACACACCGACTCATGCACATATACACAAGCCTACAGAAACCCTTGAACACAAGAGATATTACACGCGAGCAATTAATTTCTTTTTTCTTAGCTAAAGCACACTGGAAGATATATTTAAGAATGATAAATACATAAACAATCATTACTTAGGCCCTGACACTAAAATAAACGCACACAATACAATTCAATACAATGCTGCCTGTTCTTATTATCTTCCCAGCCATCAATTTTTATAAAGCAAATTTACCACATATTGATTTGTGTTGCTATTATAGATTTATGCAATCATACCATTGTCCATTGTCTTGATTCTGTTTTCACTGATACAGATCGTGTAAAAAGAGCTCTTAAATAATATAATTAGTCTGAATTATGAAATATAAAATAAGTTATATGTTATGTAATCTCAAAAAACATACAATAAAATTCTCTTAGTCTCAGAGAAACAAGCATCATCTCATCTCAAACTCACTGCTGCTTGCTGTTGTTCATAGGAGCCTTTTCCCCAGGTAACATTTACATCTACCCTCCGTACACAGAGCTGTAGATCACAAAACGCTGAGCTGGTGAGCATTTTTTCTAACTTCAAAGTCATAATAAAAAAACAAGAAATGATAAAAGCATGATGAGGAAGAGTTTGTGAATTATGCAGTACAGATGTCTTAATAACGAGAGAACTGAGGGCAAAATCACAAGGCTCGCAACCTAGATTTAAAAACACCTCGGAGAGAGTAACAAGGAGATATGGATAAAAGCTCATATAATATGCATAAACTAGACAACGACTTAATAAAAATGTATGTGCAACCTGTGAAGCAACAGAACAATCGAGAACAGTATTTTCAAAGATGTACAGTCTTCACAAGGACTTTTTCAAATTTCAGCATAATCAAATCTGAAAGTCTGAAAGCCAATATTTTCATACATTCCATAATTTTATAACTTTGATGCAACATTTTTATTGAGATTTTCATCCTTCTCAGATCCGCTCGTTGGTACTTAATCGAAGTTATGCAACCCGCAGAGAAACAGGACACAGCTCAGTAGAGCCCTTCCGCTCCAGACAGCCTAGATCATTGCACACTGGGGCTGCTGAAGGAAGGAAAGGGTGGCGGGAGAGCTGATAGTCATTGCCAGAAAGTGGGTGGGAAATGTACAACAAGACCATGCATCAAAATGACTTCTATTTGAAGCGTCTCAATCAAATTACATAAAAAGCAGACCGTCATATTCCACATCAATTCTCTCAAAACATCCTTCTGTAGGAAGATTCCTATTAATAATTGAAGATGTTTACTCCATTCTCCTTTTTTTTTATTAGCAATAAAATGTTGTTTGTCCTAGCTCATTTCTGCTCCATTTAACTAAGGCGATTCTGTAATTTATCTTTTATATGCTAGAAACACATAAAACTCGACACATATCTCTGGCTGTATTTGTCTCCCAACCCCTCTCCTTTACAAACTTACATAGAGAGGATTTTATGAAAAACATAATTGTGTCAGATGAACACTGAGCAACTGTCCAAGGTGCTGAAATATATATATATATATATATATATATATATATATATATATATATATATATATATATATATATATATATATATATATATAGAAAGAAAGAGAGGACAGAAACAGAAGAAAAAAAACCTTTAAATCCACATTTAATTAATTAATTGCTGAGGCAAGCCTCATAAGACAAGATGTAATGATATAAAACAATCAGAATTCACAACTTTATTCAGCTTCAATACTTCTGGCGACCTTGACTACAGTATTTTTAAAAGAATCCCAGTAGCTTACTGAGCTGTCCGTTTGATTAAAACGCATTGCTTGAAATGAACAATTAATTAAACAGTACTGCAGTGAAAACTGAGAGAGCCTATAGTTACACATACAGTGAAAGCAGCTCACGCGCGTGTATGAGGCAGTAACGCTTACTATCTATCTTCCAGTCATTTAAAGCGATATTAAATATGTTCGATGTTCTTTGATAAAGACATGCAGATTCCGAATAACTGGATTTCTAACTTTTCACCAGAGCCTCAAGTCACAACACCAGTGCATGATACAGGTTATATAAAATTGAAGAAATATTACACATGAATGTGTATAACACGAGATACCTAATATTCATATGCACACATACTAAAAAAATCACTGGAAATTAAAATGATTGCTCTATACCTCTGAAAGTGACTTTAGCGATGCGGTCCCCCTTTCCACGAAGCTCCGTGACAGTCTTCAGGTACACTACTAAAGCCATTTCAACTTCAAATGAAGAAAAATCAAAAGGCTGAAACAGAATAAAAATGTTACATCACAGAGCTCGCGGATCTATCTTGAACAACGCTGCATAACTTCTTATAAAATCATGTCCTAACTGCCTTTATGCGCCACATAAAAACCGTAAAAATCCTCTTATGGTACAGGCAGCATCCTCTGTGCGCAATAACATGAAAAGAGTAATTAATAATTAAAGAGCTTTCGTTTTCTCTCGCTTTACTATGCGCACATGTAGTACACTCGTCAGATCCGCTCGGACGCTCTTTCACTCTGCGACGCGCCTCGCGGCTCCGCACGAGCGCAATGTGATGACGGATGACGCCAGCAGGGGGCAGCCGCAGTCAGTCAAAACTGGTTCTCACAGGGGCGGATTCTTGCAGACCAAATACGCCCCAAAAGCCTCTTACAGATTTAGTATTGTTCGAGGTAGAAGCATAGTTTTATATATTATATATAAAGTTTAACTGACATATTAGCTATTAATGCAAACTATTAGGCTAGTCCGTACTGAAATAAATGGTTGCCAGGCAACCCTTTGTTGTCTTATCTGCGGCGCAGGTCAGCTTTAGACACGCAGCAGCTTTTGATCGGATAATATTCATAGTATTATTATCTACTCAGCCATGACTTTCAGACGAAATGGTACTCTCATTACTCATAATAACACAGCCTACATCCCATCGCCTCTGATGCCCGGGTAAAAACATACCTTTTTTCTTATTTTGTTGTGTCCCCTAGAATTGAATTTCAGGTTTAATTTTTGACATTCACGGAGTATATTTCTCTTCGAACGATACATAAAATGCGTGCCGTCATTTATGTTAAATATACAAATCAATTAATTGACAGTGAATTCAAATAAACTCGAGTTAAAAATTATTTATGCCTGTTATAAAAATCATTTTACAGTGTTTGGTATTTTCGGCCTTTACTGTGGTTCATGTGGTTTCTGAAACTGGTGCAGGTAAATCATAAAGCAATATTACCAATATTGTATTAACTGTGCGATTGCGGGATCATTTAAAGGTACTGTGGACACATTCCCACTATTAAATTCCTGTATGGGGAGACTTTTGCCAATGCATCCCTAAAGTACTTCCAAGACATCCGTTCTGCGATGATGGCTTCTAGCAAAAGCTCTTACAATAGTGTGCCTCTGAGCTCCCACACCAAAGACAGTATCTTACCCTACTGGGTCCGGTACAACATTGATTTCAAAAGGCAGAAGGAGATCAAGGACTTCAGCATGGTAAGAATGAGAATTAAGGTGTGATTGTGGATCATGTTCTGAGCTGCTCTCTTTTGTCTCACTTGGACTTCTCTTTTTCCCAGTTGTCACAGAAGCACAGAGAAAATTACAAAGATAAGACTGGGACTGTGCAGCCTGTCAATTACTTTGTCATGCCAGAAAAAGAAAAAAAGGAACGGATGAGATCCCTTCAGAGAGAATGTAAGAAATGTACTTTAGCCATCTCAGCTATTTTAATTAAACTATTTTATATAATATCTTTTTAGTGAAAACCACAAATTATTTCAGTACCTGCCTATATGAAACATTTGAATATGATATATAAGTGTGTGTGTGTGTGTGTGTGTGTGTGTTAATTATGCAGCCCATATTAAGAAACTAGACCAAACATACTACATAGAGCTAATGAGTGTAAATTCCTAAAAAAACAGACTTGGGCTCTCCTATTCCTTCTCTCTCCCTCTTAATCCTCAGTCTCATATGGATCTAATTGCCTCTTTCATGCTCCCCTGAGAGAAAGAGATGGCTGTCCAGTGATTGTTTGTGATGGAGTCTTATTTGCTGATGCATTACTCAGGGTTAACTGTACTTGGAGCCCTGCTGTCTCTAGGGGTTTTATGTTCAGTTATGTTCACATTTAGCTGCTGGGTAGTTTCTGAAGTCATAAAAATGTATGTACAGAGTGAAACTGGAGCTGTTGTTGTTTTAAAATTGTCTCCTTTTCTTTCCTTCTTGTCAGTTAATTAGAGATCATGCCATATCAGATGGAAGTAGCAGTCTGATGAAGTCTAATGGTGTCCACCACAAACAAGTCTGCCTCATGGGACCACTAATAACATTTATTGTGTTTATAAATAAATAAATAAAAGAAGTTGCTATTTTTGTGCCTCCTGTTTATAATACATCATTTATGTAGTTGCATCCATAGTACAGGATTGTCTTTTTAACAGTTTTATATAATATATATATATATATATATATATATATATATATATATATATATATATATATATATATATATATATATATAATATGGGAATGATACTCTATTTGTTCTTTGCGATGCATGGGAACCCTTTAGAATCATATACACTTTGACCTATTAATAATTAATAATTTTTTATTTCAAATATATATATATATATATAATCAAATAAAATCTTAAGACCAGGGGAAATAGTACAAGTATTCATATTTCATGTTGTTGGACCGTAACCTGGTTGTAAGTACTGCTTCAAAACGCCAAAAGAAGAAATAGGACCAAGAGACAAAAAATAGATAACAGGCAATTAATGGAAAACTGCATTTAAAAACTGCTGATCAAAGATTTAAGACCATAGCCTTAAAAAGTTTAGATCTACACAAAAATGTCTTTCATGTCATTGTTCTTCAGACAGTAACACTGTCATGGTTTCCTGATGGCAAAGACAAAAAGTCTTTCTGTCTTTCGGTGTGGCTGTTGTTGGATTGTTGAGGTGTACAAACAAGTGCTCTTAGAACATGCTATCACTGGAGAGGTTAAACTGAGTAAAACATCATTTCACAATTCCTTAAAGATCCCGAGAGTAATGGGACAAAATATTTACATTGTAGAACCAAAAAAGATAAAGGGAACACAGGAAGCAACCTTATTCTTTTGGAAAAAGTCCTTCATCCGGAGCTTGTTGTGGTCTACAGTGTTGTCCTGTTGAAAGTCCCAGTCGTTATCTCTCAGACAAGCTCCTCAAGTCTAGAGGGAGGCCTCTATAACATGTCCACATACTCCACCATCGTTTGACGTCCTGTACAACCTGAAGACCTATTATCCCATAGAAGGAAAAAATACCACCACTGTGCTGTGTAGAAAACATCTTCAGTGGATCTCTTTGTCATGCCACTAACATTGGAAGCCATCAGGACTGTCCAGGATACATTTTTCTCATCAGAAAATAAAACATTATTCCACCTTTCAATGTCCCACGTTTGGTGCTCTCTTGCAAATAACAAACAGGCAAGTTTGTTTCATGGAAGTAGATGTAGCCTTTAAAGATGTTTTCTGTTCTTGAAACCCTTTAAAATTCATGCCTGTAGAGGGAGCAGAGGCACAATAAACAATAAATAAATAAGTAAATAAATAAATAAAAATACTTAAATGTATTGCCTTGCAGAAGTTGAGATGAAAATTAAGCAAAAACAGCATAATTAAAAACATGCTGACTACAGTGAGTAGGTGGGAGTTTATCCAATCAGAAAGCAGCTCACTAAGATGGAGACTATATATATATATATATATATATATATATATATATATATATATATATATATATATATATATATATATATATATATGTGTGTGTGTGTGTGTGTGTGTGTGTGTGTGTGTGTGTGTGTGTGTGTGTGTGTGTGTGTGTGTGTGTTTGTGTGTGTGTGTGTGTAAATGCAAAATTTAGATTTACAATTTAAAACTCTCACATTTAAACAACGTTCAGACAAATACGTGGATGTTATATTACAGCATGAGACACAAACTCTCATTACAAATACGTTACAGACGTTGACATAAAGCGTAAACTCCCATGTTACCTCGAATGACGAGAACTGCTGTTTGACTGAATACCTTCGCATTTTGGTCGCTATTTTTTTTTACATACTTTTTGAAAAATGAGGCTTTAGGGGTGCCTTCAATCTGTATCTATCTACCCAGTTCCTAAATGACTCACGTGCTTTCTCGTCATCCGTAGCACAATTTTTTGGAGAACCCATATATGATTTACTATCCATAATTTTAGAGCTGAATATAAATTGCAATAGGCTACTGAATAAACACAATAGTCATAAAGCAGTTACGCTTATGAAGTGTTAGTCTATCAAGAGTGCAGAATGAAGTTTGCGTAAACAAGCTATAAACAGAGCACGATGAGTGCGTTCTGCATCAAAGGAGGTACGTTTCGAAAGATTTTCCATCGTCTTGTTCTGCAAATATTTGCGTAGCCCCTAGTCCCGTTCGTCCCCGGAAGAGGGAGACAACGTCTGGGAAAGAGCACCCAGACTGACGGTAGCGGGCAACGGAGCATCCGAGCATCCCATAGCCTTTCTTCCCTCAGTGTAGAGGATCGCCGTAATACTGAAGCACTATCTGCAATGTCTCCTGCACGGGCACGAGCTCTTCTCGGGCTCCTGATCACACTTTGCACACAGAGCCCACTGCTGTCGGGTAGGTCAACCTGCTTATTTCTATTTAAACAGTAATTCACCAAATCAAACTTTGTACTTTATTAGAATTGTGTAGAATTGAAATGTAGAACTTTTTTCAAAATATAATTCGTTAAGCAGCCTATATTTGTGTAGTATATTTGCCAGGGCTTTGTAATGATGCTGTCATCTTGTACTGTAATTTTCATGAGCAAATAGCTCTATTAATTACCTGCGGTTTGGGAATCTGGAGGAATAAGCCCTGTTTGTTTTATCACAGTGTGTGTGGAAGCCACGTGCCAAACCTTTATTAAACATTTCAAGCACTAATAATGCATGATGGGTGAGACAGTAATTGAACAGCTGAACCACGGGCAGGTGCACGAACTTCCAAAAGTTTACTAGCTTCGTTTTAGGTTGTAAAGAGCAAGTCATTTTTTAGCTATTTGAATCAGGTGATCATAGGGGTATGACAAACTGATGGCGATGTCACAAATGGAGTTATTTTCTGTAGCTAATTTATCAGAACTTTCCAGATATATGCAAAGAACGCACAGAATATAAATTTCTAGCCAAATGTTAAATAAGATATTTGAATTATGCATATATAACAAAATATGAAAAGGTTTGGATTCCTAATTGGATTTCCAGTAAGATTCCTGATACAGACAGCCAGACAGATAGACAGACAGATAGACAGATAGATAGATAGATAGATAGATAGATAGATAGATAGATAGATAGATAGATAGATAGATAGATAGATAGATAGATAGATAGATTGTACTGTAAGTGCAGATCTCAGCAAGTGATTTATCAAATTATAGCCAGTACAGGAAGTACAGTTAACCTCTTTAAAAGATCATCAGGGAGTGTAAAAGCACAGATGTTTTAGACATTCTTTCACTTTCAGCTCTTTAAATCAATTTTAGCCACGTTTTCTCTCTTCTCAAACCTTTCTTTCACTCTGTCTGTCCCTCCTAATTCTGAGGAGAATGCAGTGGAGCAGAGGAATCTTGGATGAGAAAAGTGGTAGCTAAGTCCTACTGAGCTGTTTTAGCTGCCACGTTACAACGGGCCCTTTTCTTTCTCACTTGCTCTTTCTCGGTGTTTTGGAAATGTTCTTTATATGAGGTCACCCAGTGCAGCCTGGGACTGCCATCAGCAGCTGCATATTATCCAGTATTCTTCTCTTTCCTCTTCTCTCCATCTTCAGCAGAACAAAATACATCCAACACAACTAAATCTTAAGCCACCAGCTGCTTAGTTTTCTGATTACAAGCCAAAAAAAAACCAAAAAAACATACGCTTCTAGATCATTTAATGGTGCCCGACTGCAGCTTCAAAACCATTGCAGACATCTGCTTGACAGATAAAAGATATATTGGAAAGAATGAGAGTCAGGATTTTGTTCCACCACCCTGGACTTTAACATCACGTCTGTTATTCTGGTAAGAATGAGCTTGTCTTGTCAGGTAAGAGCTCTGCCAGAGAGTGAGAGGAAGAGAAGAATCATGCCCTGACCAGCTACTGGAATTTAATCTTGCTCAGATTTTCACCAAGGAATTTGCAGAAAGTCTTTGATTGACGTAGGCAAGGCTGGAGGGTTTAGAAAGTCAATCTGTCGATTAGTGTGTGCTATGGTACAGTACGCCAGCATGTAGTTGGCACGATGCCCACCCTCAACCTGTCACTCAGGTGTTTAAGCATTGTCTGTCTATAATCAACGCTCGTACAGAACACCTGGGTATTTTGTAGCTCAGGTTGAAAATTCCATGCAAAAGCACTGGTGACTAAGGTATGACCTAACAATAATACACTCTAAATGCTTCTTGCATTTGTTTGAATGTCATTCAGTCAACTGAATGAAAATAATAAGCAAAGTATATTTTCGTGAGAGTCTGTTTATGCCTTTCATTGAGAAAATGATGTCAGAGCAGCAGGTGCTTGCCCTACAGGTCTTTCTATGAGTGCTTATAAAAAAAACAATCCAAGAGAACTGATAACAGGACCACAGGGCATTACTTTCACCTTCCTAATAAAGGAATTGATAACATACATGGCCCGGGGAGAGTGTGAACGAGTTATAGAACAGCTATCGAGGCAGGTTTTACGTTCCAACAATCTTACATTTGTTTTAAATATGTACATCTGATTGTATGCCTCGCTGTTCTAAATATTTGGTTTTCTGGGATTTATCGAACAGTGATTTGCTAAATCTGCTGATGGAAAGTTGTCATCAATCTAACTGGCTTACATCAAAATGTCAGAATTGCGATAGTAAATTGTGTCTTGGAAGCATCAGTTAAAAATGAGTTTTTTTTATAGATTTTTTTTTACAGCTGTCAAGAAGTTAGATTATATATTTTTCAGCTATTACAAAAAAGGTTATAATTTGTTCATTTAAAAAAAAAATAAACAATGGTCTCTACTAATGGAAAACATACTTATTACTAAGAATGTCCTTATCTGACATTAAGAATATAAAAAGGAGTCATCCATTTTACAAGCATTTTTTCATACAAGTAGATTTTTATTTTGTTAAAGACATTTTGTTTTCATGAAAAATATTTTTATAAATAAAATGAAAAATAAAACATAATCATTTTACTTCTGGAATTATAAAATGAATCACAGTTAATCATTTCTTACTACTGAGTTTGAGAATCACTGATCAAGGTGATGAACACTCTCTAATACGAGCCTTGATATGTTTCCTCCAGTATAAAATGTTTATTTTTGGAGAAAGATCTAATTCTTATGTTTTACAAGTCTTGATTTAATCAAAATGTGAACCCACCCTACATCATAAATTTTAATATGAGCCAAGTCACAGACTGGGGTTTGATGTTTCTGTGGCTTTGTGTGTGTGTGTGTGTGTGTGTGTGTGTGTACGTAACTTGCGGTAATTGCAATGACACGTGTGATGTGGTTCCAAATTATGTGGAGGGATGTTTCATTGCCAATATTACATTATAAAGCAGTGACCGAAAGGCATATGTCCATGTGTACACTTAAATAAGTGATAGAGATTGATCTCTCTCACCAGGCTTTATGCCAGAGTCATGCTGTTGTACAGTAAACAGGCACAGCGATGAGAGATTTGCTCACTCCAACTCTAAGTAGGGTTATAAAAACAGCCTGAGCACTCTAAAGAACTTCACACAGAGTTTCCAGTTTGATTAACTGAGGGCTGCAGCACTTATTGCTCTTGTTCATGCTGCAAGAAAGTTAACTAATACAATAGATCTATATTACACACTACGGCTCCCATTAAGCGAATAGTCATGCAAAGTTTACAATTTAGTTGAATTTTCCCTTGAAATATGGCCATCTGCAATGCTTAATTCTGATTGGTAAATCACATAATCTGTCAAATGTTTATGCATTGCGACCGCCAAACAGTATAACTGACCATTGTTCTAGGACAATTGAATGAACTGTAATTGCAATGTGACTGATGTGCTCTCTCCCAGCTTCTAAGCCACTGCCGCCACGAAATGTGAAGCTGACCTCCGTGGAAAAGGGGTTGAAGGTCACATGGGATCCCCCCAGCGAGCTGGATGGGCGGCCTGTTGATAGCTACAGCATCGGTTACGGGAAGTCCATGAAGTCCCTGCGATTCATGACTGTCGACAAGGACAGACGGTCAGAGTTACTAGAGGACGTAGGTAAGAATGTAAATCATTCAAGCTTAGAGACTCACATTGAGAACTTGAGCACTATGTCAGGCTTTCATGTGCATGTTGTGTTGTTTTAGAGCCTGGAGTCCTGCATTTTCTCAAGATGAGTGCAGAGAATAAGGATGGGATGAGTAAACCTGTCTACAGGGCAGAGACTCCAGGAGGTGTGTGCTTGCATGTGTGTTTAGATAGAGATATGCATGTTTCTCTATGACCCTTCAATGTTCTACATTGGTGCACGGAAAGATAAAGTATATAAAACACATATGAATGCTTTTAAACACATATGCATGCTTTTAAACTGCGCCAAAATGTGTGTCATCATTTACTCACTTTTATGTCTTTCCAAACCTGTAGGCATTTCTTGCTTTTGCAGAACACATTTGGATAATGCCTCTGTTTTTTGTCCATGCAATAAACATCAATTGAGGTCAAATGTTGTTTGGACCTCAGACTTCTTTTGTTTTCTGCAGAAGTCATACAGGTTTGGAACAACATCAGTGTGAGTAAATGATACCAAACTTTTTACTTTTAAGGCAATTATACCTTTAAATATAACAAAACAGTCCCACAGAATCCCACAGCTTTGTATACGTACAGTGGCCCCTAAAAATACAAAAATTGCAAAAAAAAAAAAAAAAAACTTTAATTAGAATATATTAGAATATTTAATTAGAATAATATATTCTAATATATGTTCAAAAACTATTAAGATCTACTACTGCTCAAATGTTTGGGGTCGGTAAAATTTAAGGGTTATTTGATCAGAAAATACAGTACAGTACAGTGATATTGTGATCTTTTACAATTTAAAATAAATATATATATTTTTTTATATTTATTTACAATAATTTATTCTTTGAAGCCAAAGCTACATTTTCAGCAGCCGTGCCATGTAATCATGTCGTGTTGTATGATTAATATCTTTGTTGAAACTTGTGATCCACCTTTGTGCCTTATTTACTCATAAAGGGTGCGTATAAATACTTAATAGTACACATTACCTGAAGTATACATTTTGGTGCCTAAATAGTACCTTTTGGAAAAAAAATAATTTGGTCACAGGCAGTGACAGCTTTTGTAGCTTTTCTCAGAGTGTTCCATGGATGTCATTAAATGTCTAAATTTACACTTTTATTAAGCTCATTATTTTGACTCGTTAGACTCTAACACACATTATTATATGGTTTTTACAAGGAAAGCAGTTATAACTTTAATGCTCTCTATGTTTTTTGGTCATAATATTAAGCCAGACTGCCACACACTCATGTGTAGACGGCAGGGTGTGGGGATATACGGTCGTTTCTGTTTTTCAAATAACTGGCATTTGTTTCTATTGAATTCCCTAAAGATATAGCATTTATGTGGCCAGTCCTTGTTTTTGTAGAGCTGGAGTCAAGAGCCTTAAGCCTTGTGTAGTGGTAGCCAGTCAATCGTCCAACGCACTCCACATAAAGTTTTTTCACAAAAGGTTTTTTTCAGTATGTCCATGTCCCTCTCCAACAAACAGGATCTGGGCATATTGCTGAAAGTCCCACAGCATTTATCCCAAAACATCTGTCATAATAGAAAAGCACATTAATAATCCTGCAAACAGATCATAAATGTTCTTGGCCGAGGATGTTTTTTAACAGTTCTAAACATATTTGGGGTACAGCTCATTGTTTTAATGATAGCTGTTTTTTTGATTGCAATATGTGCTTTTTTTTTTTTTTTTTTACACATTTATGCGTAATATAATTCAGCTTTTGTTGAGTAATTCAGTCATAAAAGCATCTATAAAAAATACATTGCTGTAAATAATAAGGTCACATATTTATTAAAAGGCAGGGTTTTCATAAGGATAAACAAATAAATATATAAAAATAAATACTGAATAACATATTTTATAGTATGAAAAATTATATTTTGAGGTTTTATATTTTGAGATAAAAATATGAGTCTGTTATACAAAGATAAAATGCTGGCAGTCCTTCTGTGTAACCACATTGCTCTTTTTTTCCTGCAGGGGGAGAGTGGGTAAAACTGGATGGTTTTGCTGTTGAGCCTTTCAACAGATCCTCCCCAGGTAGGCCCAATACTTTCCCAGCCTATGATTGATGCACAACAATTTTATGAGGAGTATTGCCAGGCAGGTTCAAGATAAACACGAAAGAGTTATGAGAAAAATTATAAGAGAACACAATTTTACGTCAAACCCTACCTTCTCGGAACGCAAGTTATTCTTCAAGTTCTTAAAAAAATATAGTTGTTACTGTACATTAATGGCAAATGACAGATTTCAGACTTGCAGTCTTATGGAAAACATCTAAGTTGTTACTCCCTTGAGAGGGTTTAAAGTTCGGACACGTGTTTGGATGCCAGAGACCTCCGATACCCCAAGTTCCTGGAAAGACAGTGGCAGTCTGTCAGCTGTGAATTTGTTAAATCAAAGCTTTTATTTCTCTTCTTTATGAATCCACTGAGCCCACTTGAAGCCAAACTCATGCAAGCCCTCCGAAGAGAAGAAGGAATCCCAGATTCAAACCAAATGAAGAGTGTTTTAGTTTCTTACAATCTCAAGAGTAAAAGAGATGAACTCATAAAACGGAGAATTCCACAGATTGAATTACATGTGATCAATGCTCCAGCATACACTGCAAGTTGTAGACAGATTATTTAGTTTTTCTACATTTAATTTCATGTTCAATACGTTTTTTAACTTAAAGTATACAATACAGCTGAATGTTTGGTTTGGTAATGTATACAAATATTTGGACCTACTGAAAATACTGATTGTGGCCACTTCCTTAACATCTCCACAGAAATGTCATTTCATTATTATTTTATTCCCTTGGTTTTCCCATAATGTTATCCAGTCCATGTTTGTTCTCTGCTATTGCTATTGTCATGATGTTACCATAGTGTTGCTCTAATTTTTCTCTGGCTTTGCCGCTGGCTTAACAAAACACATATGCTTTGTGTCATTTTGCTTGTTACCGTGATGTGGCAAGAATGTGGCAGGAAAAGCTCAATTTTATTTCACATCCACCATTGTTGTGTTATCATCTCTTTGTCATCACATTGCCAGAGAAAATCAGTGGGACTAACCCAACTTAAGAGCGGGTCCACGTGTAGCCCAGCTGAGTCCACACATGGACATGGTAACTCTGGGCTGGTTTCTGCAACCTGGAGCGTGTTATCGCATCCAAAACCTCCCACAGAGAGAGAATTCATGGAGATAATTCGTACAATCAGTGAACAAATCCGACCTGAGGGGTGGGAAAAGAGAACGATGTGGCATCATGGATCCAAGACATGAACTTGGAAGATTGACACTGTAAAAACAACAAGAAAAGGAAAAGAATTAGAGAGGGGTGAGCTACTATGTTTCACCCCTGTTTCAAGGCCAGTGATATGTGAGCCTGCCTCAGCTGTGCTGGCTGGACTCTCTATATGGGAAATGGGAATAAGTGTCTGTTTGTGTGTACAAAGGAAAAGGAGTTGTTGTTACTATCGTTTCTGTTCATTCTGAGACCTGACACTTCTTATTAACGTGCATGTTAATAATTTTGGTAGAGCTTAAGCACTGAGTAAGTGATGCCAGAGCGTTCATAGGACAGTCTTTTAGCGTACACGCAAGGCATGCGTTTAGCCAAAACCCTCACAAAAGCTATAAAGGATATGAAGCGCTTTATAAGTTCTAAAGGATTGACTCATTCCTCTCCTTCCTCCTTTCTCCCTTTTATTTTCATTCTTCAATCCTCAAAATGATCTGACATTAGTGGTCGGTGCTTTCAAAATGCATGAAGTTTTGAAACATTTATTTGAACTGCTTTCAGGTCGGTTTACAATGTAGCTTACAATTTTTAATTCATTGCGATTAATTGTATGCAAAATAGAAGTTTTTGTTAATATAATATACACGTACTGCATGTACACAATTTTTTTTATTTTGGATTCGATTAATCATGATTAATAGTTGCCTCAACAGGCAAAAGTACGTGTTTTGTCAAAAAAAGGTCCAGCAAAGAATACATAAAAATGTAGCATGACTGTTGAGAAGAAACTTCACAAGTTCGTTTTATCAATTGATTACTGAACGTTTCAATGAAACACTGGTTGAACAGTCATAATCAACCTTTAAATTACACACAGATTCTAATGAGGAAGTGTGACTACAACCGATCATCTGAGAATGATTAAAGAAGTGAAAAAAGACAGACGGATGAAGAAAGAGAGGGACTGTTTTTCATTATCCACTCAGGGATGTACGGCACACCAGAGAGAGAGGAGAGATGCGCGTGAAGCAGTGTGTTGAAGGGAAGAGAGGAGGAAGACTGTCTGACTGTCTCATTCGCTTGCCAAGTCCTGTCAGATGGGGGATTACAGTAAAGCAATAAGAGAGAGGAAGTGAGAGCGCACACAACTGTGTGGCCCTGTAACTGTGCTTACTTTAGCAAATCTCCATGTGTCTTTGTTATTCGCCAGTGTTTTTGTTTTATAAGAGATTGCAAACATGAGTCGTCCTCTGTGAAGTATAATGGGATTTAAATGTATAAGACCACTTGTGAAATTGCTTCTTTATTCGCAACTTTTTTTGCTTTCCAATATTCGTGTGCTTCGGTGTAATATTTTTTTCACTAAAGGGATTGACATTGTCAGCACCAAATTTGTGAATTTCTTCTCAAACTTTGTTTCCGTGATTAAATTAGATTTTTAATCCCAAACTTTCTGACTTTATGGATCCCTTTTGATAATGCAAAATAGACATTGTACAGAGCCAACGTTATTTGCTCTGTCCTTCTCTCATTAGGCAGGATGGTGTCTATAACCTCATCACAGATTAACCAACGGCCCCCAACTCAGAGGACGGCACTAGGACAGCAGAGGGCCCCTCAGTCGTCCTCAGGACCAGAACCCCCCCATCAAGTAGGACGCCTCCCTCTGCGACCCCAAAACAAACACAGAGTGGACCTCAGCCATCACCAAGCAGATCAGCGCAATGCTAACAAACACAAACTGGGTAAGCACAAATAGAAATAGTGCATGCCTTCAAATTTAGGTTCAAATATTTGTGAATAGACCTCAGATTGCATGCCTTCAGTATGTCCCATAGCAGGTAATGTGTAATGATACGTGGCCGTATCTGGTATCCCCCCTCTGTTCGTAGCGTCTGAGTCCGTCTATGTGGTATCACTGCAGGCACCCAGAGCCCAGGGGAGAAGTGCACCCATCACCACGGCCACCATGAATAAAAAAGTAACACCAGGTATGTCCCAGATCACAGCTGTGCTAACCAGCACTCCATATTCAGTATTTTGACTTACTCAAACCTAATACTTCTTTGTCATCCTTTTCCATTAGAGCCAGAAGTTGTGGATGAAGTAGAGGACATCACAGTTAGAGTATTGTCTCCTCAGTCAGTCCTTATCACATGGGTTGATCCACTTATTGAAAAGAAGAAGGAAATACCAGGGGGATCCAGGTAAAAATCAATTATATCATTTTTAAAATGGTGGGCCAGTTGGCTTGTTGGCATTATATATATCCCTGTTTAAAAGGCTGGTAAGATAAGTCTCTTAAATGCAACAAAGCTGCATTGATTGTACTTTTGTAAGGGATCAATTATAAATGTCTTTACTGTGTCTGTGTCGTGGCTGTGAATGACTGTCTGAACTCTGTCCCCAAACACTGTAGATTAAAGTTTTAAAATACAATGTATGTGCAGGTATTACACTGTGAAATACAGAGAGAAAGGAGAATCAGCTCGTTGGGAATACAAGGACACAACTCAGAGACGTCTCATAATTGAAACTCTTGCGGCGGATAGCATGTACGAGTTTTCTATTTGCATCTCGCAAGGAGATCAGAAGGGAAAATGGAGTGCATCTGTGTTCCAGAGAACCCCTGAATCAGGTTTGTTTATGCTCCTTGATCTGTAACCCAGATGCTTTGCTTGGTTTGCATAGCTAAGCACATACATTTATTATTAAAGGTATAATTATCTGCAAACTAAAAAGGTGAATGTCAGATTTTAAAAATCTTAACAGTATTATTTTAAAAAAATTGTTCAACATTACAAGATTATGATTTTAAAATACTAGAAGTTTTATTTTCTGTAAATGTGGTGTGAATGTGGTAGTAAAGGCAGGCTATTTAGAATGAAGTGAATTTAACTGAAATCCTTAATTGTATTGCATATCTGAAAAAATAGTTAATGATAAACAAAAGTTTTTTTGTATTGTGTCACACACCCATACAAATGCACAAAAAAAATAATAATCTTGCCTTGGTTTCTTAAACCATGTAAGCTTGTTCTAACTGCCTATTTAAGAGTAATGTCGCTGTTTACTGGCTGTTTGGAATTTTTGTTTGGAGTGATCAGAATGACCTCATTCCCATGGAAAACACAAACTGTCTGTTGTTTCCATTTGAAAAATCTCCAAGCAGAAAAAAATTAAGTTCAAGAGAATACACAGTACTCCATGTTGTTTGTATAATAATTTGTTTGTCAGTCCTAGTTTTACTTTCTCCCACATTTGTCTATGCAGCTCCTTCTGGCCCTCCAGAAAATTTTCAAGTAAAACCACTTCGAGGAAAAGGTACTGCTGTCACAGCCACCTGGGATCCACCTGAGCAAACAAATGGCCGATTAAGGGGTAAGACCACAGGGTAGCTAGGCTACAAATTTAGGAAGAAATATTTGTATTTGTTTATCATGTAGTGCATACTCTTGTATTACTTATCTGCATATCTAGCTGGGACAGGAGAAGGTATTTTGACACTGATATATTTTTATAGAGATATCTGTCAGCTCTTTCTATGACTTTTAAAATATGCCCTACATAAAGAACAGAAAACGACTTTGGCATTTGGAGAGTAAGACATTACTAATTGTTAAACATATGTCTTCCCTGAAACCACTAATCTGTATGCAGTGCCAAAATATAAGGGATTGATCAACCTTAAGCTTTACAATTTCTCCAGCAGGCATGCAGAGGACCAGTCTGTAAAGCTAAACCAGCATAAATGTACATGTGGAAAACAAAAAACTGTTCCCTTTTCATGCAGAAGGAACGTTTCCTTTTTAGTGTGTTATCCTTGGCCTACATTTATTGGTTCAATCTTGGGTATTCCCAGTGTTCGTTGGAAAATATTCAGCTTTGGTATCCAAATGAAATTGACCGTACTGATTGATTTGACATCTACTTCCAGAATACATCCTTTCCTATGCTCCTGCTATGAAACCTTTTGGCGCAAAGTCAGTTACATACCGCGGCACCATCACCTCTGCTACCATAGATGGACTTACGCCAGGTGACCGCTATATCTTCAAAATTCGTGGAGTCAATAGGAAGGGCCAGGGACCACAGACTAAAGCCATTATTGTTGCAATGCCTGCATGTAAGTATTCCCAAAAGTTGCTTTCCCCAATAAACTTTAGCAGCTTTACAAAAACTTGGTTAAGACTGGTATCTTAATTTTGTCTCTAGCCAGCTCTACTCACTTAAGGAACACAGACAGCCACAAGACAAGCCAAAGTTCCTCAAAGACATCTTCAAACAATGAATCAGACAATCAGGAGCCAGATGAGATGGAAGAGTCCGATACTCAGACCACAACTCAAGTGCCACCCACAAACCGACGAGGACGCCCTCTTTCTCAAACAAGGTCCTATCACAGCATCTTCTCCTCTGTGAGGGGTTCAGTCAGAAATGGAGGTTCTAGCTCAAGGTCAAACTCACATTCATCACCCACTAATGCCAAATTTAGAGAGGAAGATACAAATGAGCCAACTGACAGTCCAACAGAAGAGGAAATAAGAGCAAATGAAGCTACTGAGGACACAAAACCAGAGAGCAGCAATAATGCAGCACCACAAACAGAGGAACATTCAAAACACTCTCATGACACCAAAGAATCAAAACCCAGTCAGTCTGAATCTGTCAAAAGTCATCCTTGGACCCCAATCACATCCCCAATTATTGATATTAGCAGATTAAGAAGGCCTAATTCTCGATCAAGAATTCGGAGTGAAGCTTCTTCAAGTTCACAAAACCAGGAGTCTGCAGCTACAAGAAAGGACCTAACAGCGGTCTCCTATCCTGAGGAAAAGAACTCACACAACCAGAAAAGTGTCACTGACAGAACGCCTTCAGTGATCTCATCTCAGGAAACCAGGCCTGAATCAGTGAAAGAGTCAGAATCCCCCTCATCCTCATCTATCTCTTCTCCAACTTACTCTTCCTCCTCCTCAGCATCAACTTCATCATCTTCTTCTTCAGTATCTTCTCCTTCATCCTCTTTACCTTCATCATCAGCAGGTACAAGAAGGACTTCTTCCACGTCTGGTCGAGTCCCAAGTTCAGTATCTGGTGCCATGTATCCTAACGGAAGAAGAGTTGGAATTTCAACTAAAGCTCAGAGACTTCAAACAGGAAAGCACAAACCTGAGTCATCATCATCATCATCATCATCATCATCATCATCATCATCATCATCATCATCAAATGCTTCTTCACAATCAACACTGCCAATAGGAACTAGGACGAGCATTCACCATACAACAGAGGAGAAAAATACAGAGCTAGACAACACAAAAGGTGAACAACCAACTGAAGAAACCAAAAAAGCCCATTCGGATACAACTAAAGAGGATCAAACTGAACAAAAAGTAGATCTTAATGACAAAGAAGAGAAAAGCAATAGCTATGTTTCTACTTCCCATTCTTCTTCAAGGACTAACTCTTCTACAACAGGAAGAAGTTCACCGATTTCATTACCAAACCGAAATTCCAGGATAGTTACAGGAAATCGCAGACAAGATGGGAGAATACCATGGAGTAGGGCCGCCTCTTCTGTAGGTGCAGGAAGGCCAATTATTAAAGGATTTCCATCTCGTTCTACTTCTGTGAGCTCTCAAGGTACTAGTGATAAAACTTCCCCCACAACATACCCTTCAAAGCATGAGGCTAATCCTGTGTCAAAACCTAGTGTGCTAAACAAAGACACAAATGCTCCAATAAGTTCCAACAATCCCAGTAATAATGAAGATGTTAAAATTAGCAATGATCATGAAGATGATTATATTTCTGAGGAAACAGAGCGACCTTGGAGAGGCAAAGCAAAGATGCCACCTCAACTGCTGCACCTAAAACCACAACAACAGCCGTAAGCGAAATTCACAGACCTGGCCAGAATATTGAAAATGAAAGTGTGAATAGAAAACAAAGTAGCACCAGTAGCAATTCAAAGTCAATTCCTTCAGGTGCCCAAAGATTGCCTATTTTGGCTTCTAATGGTCGGGTTCGCTCTCCTGTGGTAGCAAGCCGTCTGAAAGGTTCACGGCTCCCTAGTAGGGTGTATCCAGTATCCAGTACACGGCACATAAGAATAGGATCTGTTCCCACATCAGGCTCTTCACCGTCTTCAACACACTCCTCATCAGCATCATCATCTTCCTTCTCTCAAAACAGTCCAGCAGAAACACCACTTATCTCAAATTCAGACATAGCAGACAGGAGTAATACTAATGCTAGGTTAAATCCAAGTTCAGTTTCTCGCTCTTCCCATGGGCTGTCAGCTGGTGAAAGCTCTAGTAGGAATACATCTCCTGAGTCTCGAAATCCAGTGATGGGATCGAGATTGCGGTCAATTTCAAAGGACAACACTCCAGCTAGTGGCTACAAACCTAGCTATGAAAAAGGTAATCATTGTGATGTTGGCAAGGTTATGGCATGCTCTCCATACAACAATTTCAGTTTGTTCATAAGTACACTTTTACTCTATGTTCAAAAACTCTAGGCAAAAACGGACGGCCGAATCTCACAGCTGCAAATAGCAAAGCATCCTCAACATCTGATGAAAATTCAACACCAAATGGAGTCCGACATATCACAGGTCCTGATGGAACAAAATGGGTGTGTTTATTTGCAGTGTTAATTATTGCTAAATTTGGCTAAATATAATACATGTGCCTAAATCCATTAAGGTATTTAATAAATTGTATCAGTTTATTTACTACAGACAAACTGTTTTATACAGTCCTTTTCTTGTTCTAATTTTAAACTACAAATGATAAAGTGTACCTTTTACCCATAGCACTGATAGTGACCCTCTGGTTTCATCATTGACTTTCATTAAACATAAATGATAGAATGTAATTTGAGATACTGTGATCATAATGTCCATATCTATGGCTTCTGTTGCGTCTTTTGTGTGGATACACTAATAAATCAGAAAGTACTGCAGTCCAAACATAATTATCTTTAAAGTAAACAAAGACAGTGATGTGAACAGTTTTGTCTCTCTAGGCATGGAAACTCCACAGGCAGGAACCTTAGGGACACTTATTTAAGCAAGACTGATTGACTGTTGTCTCATTTTGTTTTGAAAGAAGGATTATTCTTCTTTATAAAGTGTCATTCACTCTTTTAGGTAGTAGATCTTGATAAGGGTGTCCTAATGAATGAAAACGGCAGAGTTCTTCAGGATTCAAGAGGAAGACCCAGAAAAGTTGTCCTTGGAGAGGATGGCAAGACTATTTTTGGTGAGAATTTTAACTTAATAGAAAAAAGTTAATAGAAATAGAAGAAGGTTACCTTAATAGAAGAAGCCTATTTTAAACTGACTTTTTTCTATATTAGATGATCAGGGCAGCCCACTGGTAAACCAGGAAGGATTAGCATTATTTGGTCATGGAAGAGACAGTCGGCCTGTGGTTAATCCTAGTGACAAATACCTTACTGTGGGAGGAAAACCCATCATTGGCTTGGACCGCCCTAAACCAAGGATTACAACCACGACTACAACAACCACTACAACCGAAACTACAACAACACCAGAACCTACTACAACAGAATTGGTAACAGAAACATTGGAGCAGTCAACATTAGCGGCTGAGCCTACATGTCCACCTGGACTTTATTCTCGACTGGATCAGAATGGTTTCCCAGTATTGGATGCTGATGGAATACTTAACTGCTACTCTGAAGGTGAGATGGACTCTTTGCATACATACTAATCTCTAAGAATTAAGTAATATGATGTATATTTAGTAATGTGTGTCAAAGCAAAAATGATGGAAAAGATACTGGATGATATTTAAGATGAGACAGAAAAATGTTTGGCCCAGTTGGCTCTTGTATAACAAGCCTTGTCACAGGAATGTATTTAGTACCCACAAGACTTGATCCTCTATAATTCAGAATCAGTATTCTAAAGATAATGTTAGTTAGAAAGTACACAGTATACCTCAAAGGATATACTACGTTATGGCCAAATAACCTGCTATGCTTTGAGTCTGCATGGTTTCCTATACTGTAGAACAACAACACTGTAAATCTTAAACAAAGCAATAACTGCAAAAACACCAAATAACAGGTAAAATGTGCAACCCATTAAGGCCCACTTACACTAAGTAAACCCTCAGTGTTAAAGCTGATGTGTGTAATTTTTTCAGTGATCAAATATTTCCTTCTAATCCGACTTTATATGTGAAGAAAATCGTATAGACATTTGTAGGCTGATTTTCCTGGTGTGTTTGTGTGAGCATCCTGATTAGTACAACATAGCAGCATTGTGTTTTGGTTCTATTCATTATTTGTTGATTGGATTTTAAGATTTGCACTCAAAAATGAATGTGAGCTTTCTGTCAGTTGTGGAGGGGCGCATGTCTATAACATTTATTTATAATAGGGATCATGCATTTAAGATTTTTGCAATTTGGAAATTTGCATTTTATGCTGTCTTTAAGTTTACATGAGCTTATGTATATATACGATATGTGGATTCCTAATTCTTAAACTTCCTAATTCTACATTTCTATCTGATTGTGGTCCAAATATTAAACTAATCGTTGATGTTGATTTGTTGAGTGCCACGGTCCAAATAAAACTGAGAAAAAAATCGGATTTATTTGTACCACTTGAGAAAAGGATTTCTCTGGCTTCCACCTTCCCTAAAAAAGCAGTTCAGAGATGAGTTATGGTTATGGTCAGCATGGCATCTGATGACGCTGTTATTAATGAAGATCATGGTCTTGGCTGATTGCTTTGTTTACCGGCTGCTCAGCTACGAGCAGGTTGTTTTTACTTTTGCTTTTTTGTAAGGCCATTTGTACTTCATTTCTCCATTAATCTATTAAACTTTATAGAAGCCATTTGTTTCCTGTTGTTCAAGGGGGTACATTCCTTTTTATTCTTATTTTTTTCATATTAAGTGCCTTTATAGGTTGCAAAGTGAAGAGCTGCATGATTCAGTGTGCAAAAACTTAGATGACCTTTCTGGAATAACAATTAAATCTTGTTGTATAATCATTTGTTATGTAATGCTGTTGGTTTGTTGAACACACGACAGCTAATGTAGCCAAGCTGCATTTAGGGACAAGCTTGTTTGCATACAGTTTTAATAATTGCTTGGCTTGTCCCAATAGTAATTTCCTTGTTGTGACAGGAATCCTGGGAAAGAGTGTATTAACCATACAGAAAAGTTTGGTCACATTCTCACTACTATAACGGAGCAATAGCATTAACTTTTTTTGTAAAGAAGACCTAAAAGGTAACTGGGCAGTTTTGGACAAACCACGTCTTTGAAATAAATGCCACTTGGCTTCATATTTTGATATATAATACAAATATATCTTTAAATGTGACATGAATGTCCAAACACTCTTTGGTCCATGGCATCCTGTGGACATTTTTTCTTCCTGTTTTTGATTACTGTTCTATCTTACAGATACTCTTTTTGAGGAGACTACCACAACCCCAGTTCCACTTCCTACCACAACGCTGGCTCACACAACAGAGACTCCTACAACACAGCCTCTAACTCCTGAGACACGGCCTTTGAACAACACTCCTTCTTCTGAGTTTGATGTGGCCGGAAAGAAACGGTTCACAGGTAATATGTTTGGTTTACTACATATTACAACCGTTAGTGCTCCTAACATTTGTAATAAGAACAGTTATTCCCTGATCTTATTGGTTCCAAACTCAGCAATACCATGCTGAGATTGAATCTCTCAGGAAACACAACTGGCCGCTCACAGTTAATTTCTTTCCAATCACCTCAGCATTTCCTGTAGATGTGAGGCACTTGAGAGTTGAATGGTGAATGTGAAGGAAATTTATCTGGCCTACAAGTGCAGCTCTTTCCCTTGGTGATGCTCGTAAGAAGCAAATAAAATAGTGCATACAGCTGACCTTAGGTAGGATTTATATGCAAATACTTGTTGTCCCTAGTTGAATGATCTTTCACTCAATCAGCTCAATCAGAGTTCATCAAAATGTAAAAAGACATAGTTCTTAACTCTTAACCATTTTAACCATCCTGTTTACAAAGGTTTTTTTTTAATATTGCTTCTTGCCTTAAGCGTAATGAATTGTGTTTATATATCAGACCTCTGTAATTACATTTGACTGATTTTGACCACATTTACACTTTTATCCAAAGCGACTTACAAATGACGACAATGTGATGACATGCAAGTTCTATAACAAGTCTCAGTTAGCTTAACGTGGTACATGTAGCAAGGTTTTTTTTTACTACATAATAAATAAAAAGAAAACAGACAGAATAGAAAAAGAATAAAGTATAATAAATTTAAAAAGTATAGAGAAGCTAGTGTTTGTTTGTTTTTTTTAGGAAAACAAGAAGTAAATGAATAGAATAAAATGAATAAAATTTTTAGTGTTTTTTAAGTTAGAGGGTCAAATGAAGATGGAAGAGATGTGTTTTTTGCCAGTTCTAGAAAATGGTTAATGATTCAACTACTCAGACTGAGTTGGGCAGGTTATTCCATCAGGAAGGAACATTTAATTTAAAAGTCTGCAGAAGTGATTTTGATTTTGTTCACTTGCAGAACGCAAACATTTAGAGGACACATAAATCTGAATAAATCTGTAATAAATTTAGGTAAAGGGTGCTGAGCCAGTGGTGTTTTTATGCAGATATTAATGGCTATTGAATTTTATAAATTTTTACTGGTAGTGTAAATTGATTAACAGAGGTGCGATGTGCATTCTTTTAATCTTGCTGCTTTGTGTCTGAATTAAATGTAAAGGTTTGTTAGAACTGGCTGGAAGACCTGCCAAGAGAGCATTGCAATAGTCCAGCCTGGACAGAACAAGAGCTTGGACAAGGAGTTGTGAAGCATGTTCTCAAAGAAAAGACCTAAACTTCTTTCAAAGCAAAGGTTTAGTCATCTAAAAGTCAGCTGATCATCAAACATAACTCCAAAGTTTCTGGCTGTTTTGAGTTCTAGTTGATATGTCTAACTGGATGGTCTAAGTGATGATATTTCTAAGTTGAATTTAAATTAAAAAAAAAACATTTTAAATTGTAAATATTTAATTTAGATGAAAATATAAACATGTTTTCACTATCTACTTTCAGCTACGCAAGGAATAAATAGAAGAGTCATACAGGTCCTGTGTTGCAAGTTCTTTAAACTATGCAGTTTTCACAGTGTGAAAAAAGACAAAAGATTCACCTGATTCAAATTATTTTATTGCATTAGACGTGGAATCTAATTTAACACCATAGAGTAAAGTGTCAATCAAGTTACACTGAATAAAGATGTTAATGCTATCAAGCAAAAATATCCAGACACTATCCGGATATGACATAAATGTTAATGTCAGGTACAAATGGTGAATATTTTTACACAATATTTGAATTGGATAAAAGTGTCTGTTAAATATACATATATTTTTTTTATGTGACCCAGGGTAGTTATGAAAATTATATAACAAGAAGTTACTAGAAATAATATATTTGATGTTAAAAACAGTAATATCACGAAATATTATGATATTGTAGTAATTTATAATATTCCATTTTAGAACATGCTTAGTTCTGTGATGGTAAAGAGGAATTTTCAGCATCACTCTAGTCTTCAGGATCACGTGATTCTTAAGAAATCATTCTAATATGCTTATTTATTGTCCATTTCTTTTTAAAAATATATATAAATGTTGAAAAGATGCTTTTCAGGATTTTTAAATCAATGTGAAATCGACAGGTTTTATCCTGGCTAAATAAAAAAGTCTTACTTACCCCAAACTTTTAAACAGTCGTATACTTAGTAGCAAAGCGGGGAATAAGGGAAGAAAAAATATGATTTTACCTCTCTATTTGGATCGTGTTATTCTAAGTTTATTCTTCTACTAGGTCTCTCCCCTATGACTAGCGTGTAATCAACCCTTAGGTCCACATCTAATACTGTACACCATGTGTTGGTAGAGGCTATTTTAGAGTCCATTGACTTTAGAGGCCCTAAGGACTCAGGTTCTTTCATGTGCGCAGCTTCTGTAGGAAATATTTGAGAATGCCTGAGTGAAGGTATTTAGACTCAGCTCTATAAATTATGGCTGAATGTCTGTGGGTTTGGGCTACCTTCCCGAATTCTTCACGACTCAGTATGCGTATTTGGATAAAGGTATGTGCCTGAATGAGAACAATGATTTGCAAAAACAAGTTTCAATTATGATTGCTATCAGGATGCTATTTCAACCAATTCACAAATAGTGCAATTGTATCCCACTCAGGAGTGGATCAGTGCGATCACGTTGTGACCCTGCGTTATCTGACTCGCCAAGCTTTTTCAGGTTCAGCATTAATTAGTTTACCAAGACCGACTATAATAGCCTTTGAACATTATTTTCAGTAGACATCTTTCCAAACCTCCCCACAATCTATACACCAAGCTATGGAATATTGTTTCAGGTCCAGTTTGCATGCAGAGACTGTGCCAGATGAGTTTCAGAAATGGTTATGCTGTGCTGGAGCTTTAGCTAGTCAGCTGGCAAATTTAGTTCTGCCCCTCATTGACTTTACAGTACTGCACTTGCAGTAGAGAAGTTCACATTGCTAAAGTTATAAGTATCTGCTAAGCTCATCTACCACAGCTCGGCACAAGTTCGGTCTGGTGTCCAATAGAGGCATATGTGACAAAAGCATTTGGAGACCCAACTTTTTTTATTTTCTTAGCTCTGTCTTTCTTTCCCTTCTTTTCTAAATTTAGGTTTAGTTACATAAGCTTTTAATCTACAGACAAGCTGAATTCACATTAGCAATGCACTGTTAATAATTATTATGCTGTTAATTTTACAAAGTCATTTAAAAAAAATTACAATAAAATGTACATAATTAATCAGGACCAAATATCTGTACACAAATATTTGCAAAAATTGTGTTTTGATTTCTAATGCTACTTTTTAAACGTCTGTTTAGCAGTTTTTTTCTGCAGTAATGTATTTCAATTACAAAAGTATTTTCTTAGCAAATATTGTTTTTTATATACTGATGTGAAATATTTGCCAAAGGATTAAATTAATAATTGAAATAATAAATAGTCATATGTAATTCATTTGAGTTTTGACTTGATTGAAAGCAAGCCCCCGCTTAAATACCCTGTGAACAAGTGTTAAGGCTGATTAAGTGTATCTCTGATTAAGTTACTTGTTGCATTTCTCGAATGCATATCTAATGACAAAACAGGGGTCATTGTGGCCTAGGTTTTGTTTTTTGATCGTTAGCCAGAAATCCAAGAGCTGTTCCTACTGTTTCATGGCCCCTCTAATGTGCTTGTCTTGGCAAAAATGTGACATCAACTGCTCTGGCTAGATACATAGGAAAACAACAGAAGAATGAGAAAAATATTATGAGCCAACTCCTCATTTGTTTTATGAGGAGGCCCTCGATAGTCCCTAGGTTGGTGATTGTAATGTATTTACATTGCCATATTAGAAAATAGCTATGCCTAGCAGAGCAATGCGAGGGAATAGAGATAACAGCACCATTTAGACCACTGGAGCCAGAAGCACTGCAGAGCTCTTCAAATACAAAAGTACGATTATTGAAAGAACTGAGGAACCAAGCTGTGCCTGTATAGAAAATACAGCATGTTCCTTGCTGTGGCTACAGCATTTGGCCTCATAATGTTGATATTTGTACTAATGGGTACAAGAGGAGGTGCTTGAAGTCCTAGTAAAATTGAGTTGAGGAAGCAGTCATACATTAAAATGATGGGGGAAGCATCTATGATTGAGGAGAAGCACTTAAAAGAAGTCAATATCACGAGGTCTAGCTCCACCAAAACAAGCGTCATAGCCATAAAAAGTCAGCTCAGGAAGATAGAAAACACAGCTCTTTGGTGAAATGTCTCATACTTAATGCACAGAGAGATAAATCCTAACACTCCAGATTTCGGGCTGCCCAACAGGCACATACTTACACACGTGCAAGCCATTTAAACAGAGAAACATGTCAAGAAAGAAGCCCTAAATAAAACGACATGAGCTAAATGTGCTGATATCAGCTGAGAGCGGCTTCCTTCTGGCCCAAACCTCAGACGTGTCCTCAAATATTTATGGCTTTAATATGTTCGGGTGTTCACTGCTCTCCAGATTCACCAACGAATCCACTATATTTTAAACTATCTCTGCTGTGCTTGCTATAACCTTGCTGCACGACTCTCTCTGTAGGGTTTGCTTTGCGTACAAAGTACATAGAAGTTGTGTCTTGACAATTATTGTGCATTTTCATTTTTTCTCCCGTCACGCTGTATTGTGGCTTTTGGTGTAACACCATGTAACGAGTGCCCCTTGTACGTGGGTCTCAGTCGGTCTCAGAGGAGGCACATGCACAGAAGTGTGTTTTTGTTCTGTATCAGGGTCAACGTCACATGGAGCTTTTGATTAGCTCCAGGTGTGAATCTTGTGGCCCAATCGGACGAGGGGTTCTGGAAGTGTTCGCAGCTGTGGATTCAGCTGGCACTGTGTGGGACGACAGAAATAACAAAATTTCATTGAGCCAACAGGAAAAAGTCTACAGCAAAATATCAACAATGGTAGCTTTTATTGTCTGTAACCACGAGCAAGAGTAAATTGGATTCATTCTTAAACTAGGAGGGCAAGCTAATGCAAACAACACAAAAAGAAATGTAATGCTTACCAAACATAACTTCCCGCACCGTGTTGTTTGTTGTCAGCGTGCACAAATATCAATGGATGTTTTGCAATCATTTCGGTATTACTAGCTGTAGCAATTAAAATGGACAAATTGAAAGCCAGTCTGCAAGGATCCCTTTTACTGTCAAAAGTGACATACATTTGTTTTTGTACAGCCTTAACAAATTTCAACTAAATTGTTCTTAGGAACTTTTGTTCATCAAAACACGACTGTTCCACAAAAGAATAAATAAATAAATGTTTTCAACACTGATAATAAGAAATAAAATAAAAATGTTATGTGACACTTGGCTTCTGAAAATTCAGCTATGCCATGACCCCAAAAAGTTATATTTTTTAAATATATTACAATACAAGATAATATTAAAATATTACTGTTCAATATTCAATAGTACGATATTATTATTTCATAATATTACGGTTTTACTTTATTTTGATCATTTGAACGGTAGTGTGTATCCATTTTTTTAATTCTGAATAGTTTAAAACAAAAGTTCTGATCCAAAATAAAGAATAAACATGCATGATTCTGTACTATTTCTTTCTGATCATGTGACATTTTACAGATTTTCAAATTAGGTTTTACGCAAATTTGTGAAATACAATCTGCCAATAAAGCAATCGGAAGACAAACAAAGCATTATATACAAAATTCATGTTTTATGATCAGTTCAGATCATTATTCAAATGAATAATTTGCTTACATTAACACTTTTATATTAAAGTAGCAACATTGCATTTGCCTTTACACATTTCCTAAACATTTTCCCTTTCTCTTCTTTTCCTCAGCTCCATATGTAAACTTCATCCGTAAGGATCCTGGAGCTCCCTGCTCCCCTGACCGAGGCTCTGGAGTACCTTCAAGTAGATGTCTTAGCAGACTTGATGGAGAAGGAACAGCAATCAGTCAATCAAAAGCAGCCACCCAAAAACAAGCCTCATAATGTCACTGTGGTTGCTATGGAGGCTGTCACTCCTTTGTGATTTTGGACTGGGCACTTCCACTGAAAGATGACATGGTGTCTGGTGAGTGTGTGTGACTTGCGTATGCCTGATTTAATATGCAAATTTACAAGCTTTCTTTTGCATCTCATACCATTCGGAGATCGGACTTAGGCTAGCAATTAAAGTCAAGATCACAGTTGAAGAAATTACTTTGTTAAATTTAACAAGTCCTGAGTTATTTATGACTTGATTTATGCTCAAGATGAGTGCTTTTATTTTCCATGGACTGCATTTCAGCTGCTTTTTCCAGCAAACCAAATGTGCAGCTATTTCTTAGAATGCATCAAATAGATGTGAAAAACACCCAGTCCAGTTTATGGATCAGCTTAAAATGTTCTGTTCCTCTCTCTGCAATGTATCAATTTCACGAAGCCAGTTAATTGTGCATGGGCCTGTTTGATAGGGACACCGAAAAAGATTTGTAGCAACAAATACTGATGAAAGAAAAAGGCGGATAAGACATGTCAACATGAATTCAGTGATTTGAAAACTGAGAAAGACAGCTATGCAATTAGCTAATTAACTGCGTGCTTTCCTCGTTTGGTAATAGCATGACATTTCACCTAACAATGAAAATTGGATGTCATTCCAAACCATTCATGAATTTTTCTTCTGTGGAATATAAAATATTTTGAGAAATGTCTCAGTAGGTTTTGTCCTGCAAACAGCTTCAGAATAAAATCAGGATAAGTAAATCATGTCGCTTTAATTTGTGAATTGGCGCATTCTTTAATATACCTCACTTTCATAGAGAGCAGTGTTTACTGTAAAATCAATAGAGCTTAATTTCGTAATTTTGTTTGTATGGTTTTGATATAAGATGCAGGATGGCGCTGGTACCCCAGTTTCTAAACATGTAGCATGCTGCTAAACTGTCTTAAATGCCGCATGGTTTCTATTTATTGCGCTTTACCAAACACAAAACTATATATAACGCTTCTCTAATAAACTGGCCCTGACAGTTTCATCCTGATTCACACAAACAGGGAGGCAATTCCCACAGCCACTGTTAGTGTCATGATATGATGTGTGCGGAGGTTTAAATGTAGAGGATTCCCTGCCAACTGACAACCGATAACCGATGTTTAGATGAATGGAGCAACTTTTTCAACACACGAAAAATAACATCCACATGCTCTAGAATAAAAATGTACTAGGCAGTCTAATATTACCGTAGGGGTCTCATGATGCCTTTTGCATTTGTAAACCTAAAGCTTTTATTTGTGCATGATACTGTACATTTACAAATTCAGTATAATATTTATTAGTGTGCACACATAATGAACCTTGTTTCTTCAGCAATCTCTTTTAATAAAAATGTTTTTTTCTTCAAACTCCTTAACTCCTTTTTAGTCATCCTGCCTTCTTTCATAAGCTTCACTTCTGCACTGCCTCTCTCTTTCATATTAAAGGACGGAAAATACACGTATGTGCTTTATATACATCCTGCTGCCTTGGCAGGAGTTTAGTGCTTCCATTGCATATTAAGGAACTAGAATTATATTGAGGAATCTCTGCATAGACGTGACCAATACTTTGCTCATTTATGTGAATGTTTTTGAATCTCTCACATTTAGAGTACGCTTTAATTGTTCGCCTTCTCTTTCATAGGCTATATGGTACACAGCGCGTCCTATGACGATGTCCTAAATAACAGATGGTCAACCAGATCCTCAAGTGGAACCCACCTCCCTGTTGAAAATCTCAAGCCCAATTCCAGGTGCGATCTAGCATGTGACAGATCTCATGCACACAGACACAAACATATTCCATCAATTTAGAAACTGATTTACAAGCTTTTGCATGCTTGCGCTTGCACATTTAAGCATCTGTGTTCTATAGTCTATACAAAATACAAGTACAAAGCAGTTTTCATTGGAGATCTTTTGGGATTTCTCCTAAATGACTCTGTCTGTGAGGCTTGCTGGTATACTAAGCTATAAAATCATTACCACTTACTTTATTGAACATAAATTTGTGAGCGTTATTTATTTTCCCCTTGTTGTGCAACTTCGCCTAGAAACAGTGATGTATATTTTCCCAAACATCCTTTCTCTGACAGGATAACTGATCTAAGATGTAGTTGAATGTTAAACATGTGACAGGAACCCAGGGACTAATATATAATTATTAGAGCTGTCATAGTTCAATAGTTAATGCATACAGTCAGTTCAACATTATATTAGTTTTATTCTGTATTGTCTGATTTCTAACTAATCTGAATATTTGGAGGAAATTGCAATAGATAAATCAAACTCAGACTCTCATGTTTAACAAACGTGAATTATTTTATTTATTGAAGTATGGTGAAATTGCTTTTTTCAGAAAATTAAAAATTTGATATTTATATTTAACAAAAAAAATTGTTGAAAAGAATTCTGCTGTAAAGAATCAGTTTCAACAAAAAAAGTAACAACCGTTAATAAAAATGATTAGTAATAATAATAATAATAATAATAATAATAATAATAAATGTTTAATCAGCTTATGACTTAAAAATTGAAAAAAATACATTTTAATAATGCTGTATATTATAAAATATTTACTTTGCCTTGATTCACAAAAAAGACTTTTACATTACAAAATTTCACTGACATCAATTGTTTTGACCAATAGTGTAAATAACTTTTGTTTTTGGAACAAATAAAGAGCACTATTGCATACATTTCAATTTCAAATAGCATATTATTTAATTTTATTTGATTAAAAAAAAATTCATATAACTATAAAAAATATTAAGTGATATTTTTTATTTTACACTGAAAACCCTAATCATTAAAAAAGCTCTTTGTTCACAAGAGCTCGAGAAGCTATTTTCTTATGCTGTGTGAACTCACCAAAACCTGCCCATCTTTAGCCAAGACTCAATTTCAACCATATTGACTGAACTGAACTGTCTACATGTGTCTGTTTCTTGCATGCTGCACTTACTGTAACGCTGTAAACCCTTACCAACACATATTTGCAGCAGTAGATAAGGGAGGTGTTTATGGGCTGTCTGGACTATTCCCACAAATGTGAAGTCATTTCTGCCTACCAGAACCATCAAAGCTAAGCATTGGTGCATTACAGCAGGCGTGATCTGTCCCACAGAATTGGGCAGCCCGTCATTCAAAAAAGTTATGCACATCCCTTATTAATTTTTATTCATTAAACCTGTTTGCTGAGTCAGTAATGATTTCATTGTGTACACTCTCGGCACATATTTAGCTTTAAAATCAATGCAGAAAATACAAAAAAAAAAAAAAAAACATGTGCAGATCTCGTCTGGACCTGCACACGGGTTACTCACGCATGCATAAATGCATGCAGCTGTGTGAAACGCCCCGGGTTTGATTGACGTTTGTTTTGTACACTTTCCCAGACAGTCAGATGCACTCTCTCCATCACTACCTTGAGAAAACACATGAATGCTTATGCACTCATTAGAGATGTTTGGTTCATAAGTGTGGAATGTGAGGATGAAGTTGTTTTTATTGTCCTCTGGGATTCATTTAGAAGCCTCTGTTATTATAGCCTCTCAGCCGAGCTCAGCGACTGACAACTTTATAATTCAGTCATGAAGTGTTGATAGCTTTTATGAATGATTTGTAATAGCTTTTAGAACTAGGTAAATAGTCCAGACCGTGGACAATAACAGCTCCTTCTTAGTCAAAGTAACAATGACAAACCACTTGGATGCCATATGAAGACCTGCATCAATTCCACAAAGAGTTATGGTAGGAAGAACAAGGAAAAATGAGACACATATGCACATAGACACATACTTAATATATGGTCAAAGGACAAGAAAAATTGCACGTGGACAGAGAAACAGTAATACACACATCCTAGTTGAAATATGACAGGCCCCCTTCCACTGGCGGTCCTTCCACTCTAATTGTCCATTTTCTCTTTATTTTGGTCAGAGTTTCCACGTGCTGTGCTAATTTGATCCAGCAGTGCTGATTTTATGTCATTAAACGGGTCCTGAGTTAAACCAAGTGAAGCGTGAGCTTACTGAACAGCCTCTCACTGGCACAACAGAAGGCTGTGAGGGCTGTTAGCGCTGGCCTTTGAACTTCATCACACTTCTCTGTTTTAATATCTCTGCTTGTCTGCTTTATCCTCGAAGGTAAAGTTTGTGCCAAAGTAAGAGCAGAATAAGTGGTTGTGGTCTGGTATTTGTCACAAAGAGGTTTAGTTGGATTGGAAAGCATGTTGATGTGTTATTCTCTAGCTCACTCTCTGACATGCAGTCTCTTCTTGTCATTACACTGTCAGCCTTCTCTTCTGCCAGAGGCCCACTCTTATAACTTTCTCTCATGCATGTTTTATAAGTGCAAAATTGTATTCTGCCCTTTTCTTTTTCCCTTTCCTACCCTTTTTCTTTTCATTTTCCAACCTTCTTTTCATCTTTTCATTTTCTTTCCTTTTCCCCCATCCTATTTAACGGAAATATTACTGATAATTATTAAAATGACTGATAATGTCCTGTCAGAAAATTGCAAGTGTATTTTCCATTACTTTTATTTATTATAATATTTTGTGTTTGTGTGTGTGTGTGTGTGTGTGTGTGTGTGTGTGTGTGTGTGTGTGTGTGTGTGTGTGTGTGTGTGTTTTAATTCTTGTTCTTTTTTATTTTCCTACACATAATCGCTCACACTTAATTTTAAGGATCGGTTATTGCTATTAACAAACCGTTAACTATGACTTTTAACAATAAACTCCTAATTTGCTGCTTATTATTATTTTTATTATTATTAGGTAGTTGTTAAGGTTAGGTTTTGTGTAGGATTGGGGATGTAGAATATGGTCATGCACAATATTAACTAACATAAACATATGTTAATCAATATTTACAGTGTTAATATATAAGTATGTTAATAAGCAACTAGTTAATAGTGAGAATATGTCCAAATACTAAAGTATTACCACATTTAGCTTTTTCTTTCTTTTCATTTCTATAAATTTTCTTTGTCTGTCTTTCCACTTTTAGCACATTTCTGTGTCATTCAATCCTCATGCTCTCATTAGGTGTGCAGTTGAGTTTTATACATATATAAAGCGCTTCATGACAGCAAAACATAGATAAATGCTTTCATTCTTGCCCTCAGGTATTACTTCAAAGTTCAAGCAAAGAATATCTTTGGACTGGGGCCACTGAGTGAAACTTTAACATACGTTACAGAATCAGGTAAGGCTTTTTTTGTCTGAACCCACATAATGGTTGTTTGATTCAAAAATGCTCACAAATACCTTTTCTTTTTTTTTTCTTTTTTTATTTAGATGATCCCCTGCTCATAGAGAGACCCCCAGGTAAGATAAATCATTACACGTTATATTACTGTATGCATGAGTTAACCTTTAAAGTATAAATTTGCTGAAAAGACTAGCATGTGACTGTGTTTAAATTAGTTTAATCAGCAATAACTGAAGAAAAGATCATGGTAATCAAGTTTTTAATTCAGTTTGCACTAGCCAATCATTTTTCTTTATATTTTCCCACAGTGGTGGCCTGAAGTTAAAAAATATTTCTGTAATTGACATTAATTTCCTTTCTAGGTGGGGAGCCCATCTGGATCCCATTCTCGTTCAGGTATAACACCGCCCACAGTTCTTGTAAAGGAAGTCAGTTTGTCAGCGCACCTGGTATAGGAAGTTTGTCGGCGTCGTCCTCTGCAACTCGCTACGCTATAAAATCTTCATGGGAGATGGACTGAGAGGTGCTGGCCTTTCCTTTTAACAACATAATACGTTTAAAACTTTAATCTAATGATCAGTGTGTCTGTAATATGAAGTGCCCGTTTTTTTTTGTGTGTGTGCGGGTTTTTTTTTGCGCTGGCCTAAAAGCCCTGCAACAATCCCATCCAAACCACAGTTTTCCTCAGCTAAACACAAGGCGCTGTCTGAGGTTTGGGTCCTGAGAGATACTCAAGCTACAACTGTTTTCCATTTCAGAGCCGTTCTACAGCGTTGCTGATACATTTGGCCACGGAGAGGACCACTGCCAGTTTGTGGACTCTTATCTAGATGGAAGGACAGGACCACACAATCTCTCCCTCAGCCTACCCACAGCTCAAGGTACAACATACATGAGCTTGCTCTGTAGTTTTTCGTCACTTCATCGTGTCATGCGCGTGTTTAAGAGAGCGATCAGTCAGCATTGTAACATGACGCCGTTTGTGGTTTCAGGATATTATCGGTCATATAGGCAAGAGCCGGTGAATTTCGGTGCCATCGGAAGGCGCACACCACATCCTTTCGTTGGCTGGTATGAATGTGGAGTTCCAATCCCTGGAAAGTGGTAACAGGGGGGAAACTCCAAGAGGACATTTCCACAGGCAATTACATTCCACGTGTTCTGTCCCTGTATCTATAAGCCAATCACAGAGGTGAACCATTGTTCACCATGGCAACCAAACCTAAAATCATATAGCAACTGCTTCTGACCCAAGGAATATAGTACTTTGAGTAACACTAATATTTCTACATATTCGATATCAAGCACTTTTTGAAAAAAATCAGTCTGTATATATGAGGAAATTGCAGCATGTGTATTTGAGTTTATTAACAATGTTTTATTTTCATGTGTCGCGTAATTATTTCACATTCTATTCCACCTGGAATATTTATCTTACAGTAACTTCAAAGAAACAAATTGGTGGCTAGTTAAATATCAAAGCATCAAACATCAAATGACTACGTAATGTCTGGGAAGATGACATTTGCGATGATGTAACAAATTTCCTGTGAGTGATGTTTGCTGGTGTTTATATAACTTGCTGAGGTTTTGTAATCTTACATTTTTGTAATCTTACCTCTTTTTGAACAAAGGTTGGCATGAAAGTATTGCCCATATTAGGGCAGATTGAAAAAAATATATATATTTTTATTTGCTCAGGAACAGTTAAAAATTTGAATAAAGGTGCTATGGAGAAAATGTAGCGTTTTTTTTTTTTTAAATCTCCCGTTGATGCATAATAAGTTATATAATGTATATTATATAACAGTTTTAACTTTATTTGAAATTAATTACATTGATCTGCGTTACTGCTAATTACTTTTTGCGAACTTTACCCACAGAGAAATAAAATAAAAAACTAAGAGTGCATGTAATGTGCACAGTATATTAACGGAGTACAAAAAAGCTCAACTAAAAGTCAGGGAAATATTACAGTCACTGTCTTAATACATTTTATGTATCCAGCACGTTGTAAGGAGTGGTTGAATTTTTCCTGATACGTGTTTGTGGTCATGCTGCTGTGGTGGGCTTTCCACATAATAATAGGAGGTAATAAGTGATCCTCCCATTCTAAATCTATTTCGGATGAGGTGTTTGAGCAATAACCCTTTATTCTGACACATTTAAAAGCCTATAACTTCTAAAATTACAAATACCTAGAAAGCTCTTTCCTCCTACATGCCACACAATAAATGTTATTGCACTTCATATCTCTTTTTTAAATTTGAATTTATTATTCCCGTTTTTGTACGAGAAGACTGAATATTTTCCCATCGATTAAAATGAACAATATTTATGGCATGCCTGCTCGATAACTGGCATCCTGTCACATATTCTGGGATTGTTAGAAAGGTGCGTCATCATTTGGCTCGCCTGCCATTATTAGTCTCACTCGGGCATCAGCTGGATTCAAATTAAAATAGAAGAAGCAAGGTTCTTATCTGCGAGTGCAGCATTTCCTTATCATTAAGTAAAATCCACAGATGTTTTATTTGGCATCCGGTCACAATTCACATGCCTAAGGGACGTCTTATGTGTTTTTCCAGGGCTGGTGTTGTAATGGTTATTCTGAAGAACAGACAATAATTAGGCTATATTAGAACACTCTCTTTATATTTCAAGAGTAGACTAACTTTGCTTGCCCTCACTTGCTTTCATTCAGTCAACAAATCTCTTTAGAGCTCAAATGGCAAATCAAAGCGAAACTCAGAAAGAAACTAAAACTTTGGCTATTTACAAGAAACTCTAAATACATCAAATTCATCTTCCGTAAGAGGAACCGCCTTACAGATAATGAGTTTGATGTGGGTTGCCAGAGAGAGAGCAAAACGAGACCGGACAAACACATCTGCTAAAGATGTTAAAAGAGGAAGCGGGCAAGAAAAAGACGCTTTATGACTTTCATGCAGAGTGGCGTGCAATGAAACAATACCTTGTGGTAAATATATTTACAAACATGGAACATGTCGTGGGTTCGAAGAGCATGAGGGAAATGATCTTGTCTTCACAACGGCCACACAACATTGCCACATGGGAACCATAATCAAATATCTAAGGTTTCACGTTGTTTATTTCACTCCAACGATGACTTTCAACTAAGCAGAAAAGATAACACTACATGTCACACACTTCACTTACACTTTTCCAAGCAATAATGGAATCAGAGAGATCTAAAACCATCTGGTAAAATGAACATTTTCTAGGGCCAAATTTTAAGTTTCTGATTGGCTGCGGAGTAGAGTTAATAATTTTACTGAACGCAGTTTGCACCGGGCAACATGACAGAATGACCATATACAGGTCTGTGTGCAATTATGTATATCTGAGGCATTTTATGACTAATCTGTGGCATGAAATTAGGTCATAAAAGGTCATCTGTTTATAAAATATGAGTTTTGTTCAGCAATTTGCCATTAATCATGTGTTTTGAAAAAGCATTGACAATAATAAGGGTCTACTCAATGAAGCTACACTGGAAATTAAAGTATTAAAAAAACATTAGCCTTTAATTCTGTGGAGAACCACACATGTGAGGCATCAAACTCTATTAAGCAATCCTATTAATGGCTACACACGTAGTGTTCCCTCTTTTGTTATTGGCCAGATGTTTTTGTAAACCCTAACTGCTGTAGGCAAGAACCAAAGCAATTGTAATGTGGCACATTTCAACAGTTCTGCATGTTTGTTAAAGTGGATTTTGTCAGGTTTTTTTATCAATATATCAGTGTAATTTAAAAAGAAATTCTATTTGATTCTCATCAGATGAAACAAGGTTTTATTATATTTAAATATGGGACACAATTAGCTAAACTTTTGGATAACAGTATACTTATTCAAAATGTAGTAAAGCAGGATCTAAACTGTTTTCCACATGCTATTTGTGCATCTCTTTTCAAAGTAGGTCATGCGCTACTTGGGCTGGAAAATGTTACCACTCATACTAAAAGGATTAAATCATCGAAAGAAAGTCAGAACGGAGAGAGCAAAGAAAGAGGGTGAGAGAGTGATTAACCTGCTGAAAAAATGCCATACTGCTTATAATCCACCGTAACTGCTGTTTATCTGTTATTGATTTGTTTGTGTCATTAATATTTCTCAAATACTCACTGGGAGTGCATTATTACAGAATTTTTGTAAAATAAAATTACTGTAACACAAGAAATGCGATAATGTGCAAAGCAACGGGACATAACATGAAAGCATTCTCTTTCAAAACATTTTTTTTGCAACAGAAATACATTTACAAATGCTGAGGTAAAGTTCTGTTTAATACATTTGGCACAGAGTGATATCCAGATATGATCAACATATGTCTTGATAAGTGAATCATTTCTGCCTCTCTGTGCTTTGTCTTAACTCAGAGTATCTGTGCAAGATTACCAGCCCCAGCCAGTGCCAGACTACAGCAGACTGTGCTGAAGGCCAGTTTGAGTTTTATGTCCACGCTATACAATCCAGAACATGACAGAATGACTTTAGCAGGTCTTTACAGTGACAATCAATAAGGCTACTACATTATTGGGATCATGTCCCTATTGTGAACTCATTGACTGCTACGTAGGAGAAGGATTCTGGCTTTCTTTATGTCTCACACAATTTTGACCAGGACAGATAAGTCATTTATATCCAAGCTCTGGTGTTTTCTAGCGCCTGGAAGTTTAATATGTACCCTGTGTACTCTTAACATAGATTTACATAGACTGGGTCTCCCTGCCAATCTGGCGGGAGTTTGCTGTTTTAAAACTACCACCGGTCCCAGTGTGTGATTGATCATTTAAAATTAATCTCTGTAATGCCATGTTTGGCACCCGGTTTAGTCATGCGTAAAACCGCTGCGCTTTGTGAGAGGTCCTGGCCCCTCTGTGGTGAAGGGCAAAAGGCCCACCGCTGTAAAATCGTTTAAAAGCAGTCAAAGGTTGTGCTGGTGTGCGTAAAGTGTTTTGTGCACCGTTAGGAAACACAAGAGAGTGTGTAAGACTGTAAATTAAAGCATTGTTGACAACACAATTTGGTACTACCTTTGAAAAGTCCATTACATTACAGGTGAGATTTTTTTTTTTTTTTGTGGTGTAATATGTAGGAAACACAAGACAAAAATAAATAAATAAAATAATAATAAATATAAATATATATTTATATAATGCAAAAAATATATAATAGAAAGCTTTAAGACTGAAGCATTAGATGAACATAAATTAAATGGTGCTCAGTACTCTATGCATTCAAATCCCACATTTAAGAAATTATAGTTTCCATAATTTTCTGGTATGTTTAACATAGTAAAATATATTATATTATTATTTATGATTTAGTATGTTAAATATATTTATTATGTTCAATTAATACTTAAAACATTTTTTGTAATTTTGCTATGTGCTTTTGACATTTTTCTATAACTTTTTTTTATTTTTTTCTAGTTTTAGTCATTTTGGTACATGAGCATCTTATACATATACATAAACATTATACTGTATGTCAGCAATATTTCTCTCTTTTTTGTTTAGTTTTTTTATCTAATGTTAAAACTTTTATTTATTTGATTTCTTATTTATTTTTTTGTCAACACTAACATCATGGTTCAAGAGTAACTTTTTCAAATGAAATGCTAAAAAAAGCAATGAAAAAAGGTTTTTGTTCCCTCCATAAATGAGAATATGCTTAGAAAGGGCCTCACTGTGATGGAAAATTAATGGTCATTGAACAGAGACAAAATACACTGGATCTGGAAGGCATTAATGCAAGATCTGGTTACATATGTGTATATATCAGTACATCAGAGTTTGTAACAGAAATTATCTGACACTTATATGAATTATAGTCACAGTGTTTCCATTTTATCTTGTTTTTGCTACCTGTATCACAATCTCCAGCAATCAAAGGAAAATCACTCACAGGTTTTTCATCTCCTAGAATACCTGAGACATGATGTAATATGTTTCTGGAGTTCTTGGTGGTTACTCCCTCTTGCATTGCAGTTATTTCCCAGTTATTTTTTTCATTCCAGCAAGGAACAAACCTGCCAAAAGCAGACTCACCTCACCTCCGCATGGAAAACCTGTCATAACTCACCAGAAGAGATGTAAACATGCAGCGGAGAGAGCAAGGACCCAGAGATCCTGCATGCAGACGGTTGCTCCGAGCCAGCTTACCCTGCCACAGAGAGGCATTGCGTTTATGAGACTCTGGAAATCACATAAATGGTGTCATATTTCAATACGCTTATATTATGCATGTGCTTTGGTGTAATTTTGGCCTGGTGCAATAACCAAACAGTGTCAGAAGGTTTCAGTAATTACTCCAGCAGCACAAGGACACAGCGTTACATAATCATCCATCCGCCTGTGCACATTATTACTTCTAGACATGAGACTCATGAGGACAAAAAATGCAGCGCTCCACCCGTCTGACAGAGCACTATTTGTTATTGTGTTTGGGTGTAACCACGGACCACTCCACATGACAGGTCTGCTGTGTGCGCACAAGTAGATATATATTTTTATTTCACATAATATTCAGTATCTGGTTACACTCACGTAGCCTAGAATGATTCCACTATTTCTTTTCCCAAGTTGAGGAAGTGACATCCATACAAATGGTTATTGTCTGAAGTAGATGAATAGCCTGAAAGGGCTTTTCCAGTGTTCTTGCTGAGGGATGAATGAAGATTAACACCTGCTCTTGGGAAAAGGGTCGTAAGAACAACGCGCCGGGACCCAGTGGCGGGTACAGAGGTTTTATATATAAAACACCTTCACACTGTCTACACAGGATGCGAGCGGCGCGTCAAGCGCAAACATTATAATCAGCGATGCTGTCAACACTGGATGCGTTGCGATTAGCAAACGCAGAGCCCCGTATTATTTCTGACTAGGCAAGTTCATTGGGAGGCTGCGCTCGAAATCGCATACTCTCTAAGGGCCCATTCACACAGAACGCATTTTTGCTTTCAAATACTCAAGACGCGGCAGCGGAACAGGGGAAAATGTTTGATTGCTGTTTTTACAATGACGTGTCAGACGCGAGACACAAAAGCTAGCAGTAAAACGTGTCGTGGTCTAGTGAATTTACATTTAACGAAGATGAAAAAGTAGCGCGGACTGGGAAAACACATTTTGTATTACATTTTGAGTAATTACATAGTGATCTTTTTTTTAAAAGCATTTTTAGTGCATTATATATGTGCATAGTATGAACGCAATTAAAACAACACATCTGTTGCTAAGGTTAGACGCCATATTAACGTGGAGAAGACAGACTTAAAGGGATAGTCCACCCAAAAAAATGTCGTTCCAAACCACCTTCGTTAACCTCTGTAATACAAATTTAGATATTATTGAGGAAATCTGAGAGCTTTAAACCCTGCATAAACAGAAGTGCAGCTAAAATGTTTTATGGCCCAAGAAATAAAGACATTGTTAAAATAGTTTCTGCCGTAATGTTATGAACCTATGATAATAATTTTTTGTGCAAAGAAAACAAAAATAATAACTTCATTCGACAAGCTCTTCTCTTTCACTAGGCATAGCCTATAGGTGTGATGTTGCTGGATACATCTTCATGCATGTCTTTGTAAACATGTAAACATCAAGATTCAACACAAAGGATGACTTAGATACTATAGAGCCGATGAACTAAGAGAGATGGACGTTCTACATTACAAAACTAGCTCTGCTTCAGCATGAATGGTTGCAGGAGACTGACGAATAAGAGAAGAACTTGTTGAATAAAGTCATGTGCACAAAAAGCTAACTTCATAACGTTATAGTTGAACCACTGATGTCACGCACGCAGTTTTAACAATGGCTTTATTGTGATTTGACGCTATCTGTCCAGTTTAAGAAAGCACTTGGATTTTACCAAAAATATATTTTTGAACAAAGGTCTTATGGGTTTGGAACAACGTGAAAGTGAGTAATTATGACATAATAATGACATAATTTTTGGGTGAACCATCCCTTTATTAACCATCCCACTGTATTAAGGTCCTAAAATCATTGTTTTCTAAATATTACTAAAATAATACTACTCTTTTTTTTGTCTGCTGTATAGTAGGGATGAATGCAGTTCTGGGCGCAGTCCAAGAATGCTAGCTATGAAAAAATAAATCAAAGAGCACCATTTTATATCTTCTGGGGATCCACATAGGCCTACACACGCAAGCAGAAGCTCAGGCTCGTTCGTCATCTCTGGGGAATCCCTTTCCTCCTGCTCCACTTGTTCTTTCCTTTGATCACAAGATCCAAAGCTCAGTTTTACATCACCTTAACAACAGTTATAAATCAATCCACTGACACAGTCACACTAACAAAATCTTTCCCATTCCTTTCCCAGTGAGTTAGACTATGTGCTGAACTCCAGTTTCTCATTATAATAAAAATACACAAGCGACCATTTAATTTTATTCAAAAGGAGTTGATGGTTTCAGGGTATCCTTGTATAATTTTGAAATGGAGGAACTTTATCACAAGATTTATGCAGCTATAAATGAATATATGTAGGGTCAAGGTATGTATAAAGGTAGGGTCATTCTAGTATTCTTTGTTAGTTTTGTTAGCTTTATTTTATTTTTATATTATGGGTTTTTTATCCTTTTTAACAATATGCCCTACTCGTATTGTATTTCATCATATGACACTATTGAAATGTCTCTTTATGTTTTTACCATTCAATTTGGCAGTGGGTTTATAGATTAAATAACAGAATCTCACATTCAATTACACAACTTTTGAATATCTTGACTTCAGTAGAGGATTGTTCACTTTCAAATGACATCAACCTAAGCTTCGGCCAAAATAATCAGTTGTCTTTACCTCTGCAACTAAGTTTGCATGTCAAGTGAATTGGCTGACATTTTCAGATCAAGTCAAGTTTATTATTTTTGGATGAAAAACGGTTAATCAGATGGTCCCCAAAAAGCAAATCAACAGACTGATATTGCTCTCACACTGTAACAAATGAAATTCTAATATTTATGTCTGCTTGACAAGCTGTTTGAGAGCGTGTGATTTTGATCAGTCTGTCTTTTATTTCTCAGTTTCATATGTATACACATCCCAAAAAGGCTGCGTTTCCATGGCAGCGTCATCAAAAGGTAAACACTTAGAGAAAGATGAAGTCACACGTTTAGAGCCAAGTCAAAGCAGTGTGGTGGAAACGCCTCCTGTTAGTGTTTAAGAACCATCAGAACACACTTAGAGCGCCTAAAAAATAAAAACAAACATGCCCATGGTGCCTGTTCTTCATGAAGGAGGATACTTATGTAGTGATAAATGACCTTTTTTCCTCAAACACATGTGTCTTTTAGTAGCAGGAATGGACAATTTGTCAATTCAGCAGAAATAATTGATTTGGAGTTCAGTGTCTCAGAGGAAGTATGAGTAATTTGGTAATGTGACTTTCTCACACTTTTTAGCATGCGATTTTTGAGATTTGAATACTGCGGTTAAGTTTTTTCCCTTTTCTGCTTTTTAATTACAGACAGGATACATATTCTATTTTAAACTACAGATGCAATTTGGTATAATAATTTAACTAAAAGCACAAATACTCTGGATCTTCTCTAAAGTAAAATATTGCTGTCGTTTTTTTGGTTTTGTCATTTTAATGACTCAAGGAACAGCATGTTTTCTTTCACTTCAACGCATTCAAAAAACATAATTTATTACTTTTACTTCACTGTATTTCAGAACATATGGTTACTTTTGATGCACTGAGAGACCCAACGGTGATGTTCAATTCATTAACGAGTCTTTTGAGCTGATTCTTTTTAACGAACAACTTAATCCAGTTCACAGACATCACTGAATAATTTATTTGTGCTAAATGCACTGATCCAACTACAGCAGTTAATGACTCACTATTTTACTCAGAGCAAGTATCAAGTTAGCAATTGACTAAATTGGCCTTAAGTGACTAGATTAAATTGCACACATTTATGTATATATTTGCTCACATTGCTATTTTAGTGGTGAACAATTCATCAAGTGCAAATCAATTGGTCGGATAGTCCTACTTAAAAAAAACTGCCTAGGCTGGTTGGCTGGTCTTAGCTGGTTTAGGCTGGAAATAGCTGGTTTTAGCTGGTGTCCCAGCCTGGTTTTAGCTGGTCGTTCCAGCTGGTCTCCCAGCCTAAACCAGCTAAGACCAGCCTGGCCAGCTGGCAAGTGGCCAGAACCCCTCTAAAATTAGCCTGCTGACCAACTTAATCCAGCTAAGACTAGGCTGGGAGACCAGCTAAAACCAGCCAACCATCTTAAGCTGGTTTTTTCAGCAGGGGGTCCTTTGCAGTTGCCAAAAATATAACTGTTGGGCATTTGTTTTGTTATTTGCTGTTGGGTACTTGATCAGGAAGCCCAGCTCAAGGGACAAAAAGTAATTAAAAAGTAATGTAACTATGTAACTAACGCAATTTGCTTTAATGTTAATATTACAATATTACAATGCTTTACTTTTAAAAGTAACTTTAACTGACTGTCTAATATTTTACCAGGAACGTTTAGAGACAGTATGGATTATCATAATAGCTCTTATCTTTCACATGCCTTCATTAGATCATTTTATTCTAAATCCAGTCAATGTGGAAGATGAATGTCGGACCCTGAACCAACTGAATGCCATATGGATTTTGATGGCAACAGGCAAACTCCTCATTGCTTAACTCTGACATATAACTGTTCTGTCTTAAAACAAATTGCTCACACCTGAGATAGATTTTTACAAATGCCACACTAATGCTTTTTCCCACATCAAGTAAATGTTTTACTGTTTCTTGTTTTCCTTCTTTTATTAGGAAGCCGCATTTAACAGATTAGCCCAATTGAACTGCTTACATAAAAACGAAAACCTAATCAGTTAACTTTCTTAATAATCAACAGCTGAAACACAATGATGGTACAAATACGCTGCAATAAAAACAAATTTAGTGGATTTTAATCATCAGCCCTTCTGGCTTTAATCTGCTGGGTCAGATCAGCTTTGCTTCTCTTTTTTTTTTTGATGCATCCATTATGTCTAAGTATAATGGAATGACAGGCAATTGTAGAACACAGAACTCCTCCTGGTTCCTCGGATAGCATTATGGAAAAATCCACTTGCTCTCTGTCTTCTCTTCTGTTTGAGAAATGAAACACATGAGGGGCTGATGGTGGGCCTGGCTGTGGCTCAAACGCACCGCAGGTGGAATATTTGTGTTATTGTGGAAGAATTCACGTAACACTCCAAAGTTGCTCTATAATCTTGCCTAGATGTTCGTAGGGGTGAAACTCTAGACTGCAAAGAACAGTGTAAAAATTACAAGAGTATTCATATTGCATTTCATGCTGACACAAACCCATCTGAGTGCTGAGTGAAAGGAAGTGTTTGCTGTGGTAAAGGGTAAAGAACTTTCCTTCTTCACATTTGTTTGAATTACTGACATTACAGCAAGTACTTGAAAACAAGCCAAACACTGATAAGCTCTGACCTTTTCTCATAGTTACTCAGTTAACATCAATAGACTTTATTTTACCTGCCAGTACAGCACCAAACATATTTGGTTTAAAGCATCCATAATTAAGTGAGTCATTCTAGGAGAACTGAGAGAGAATCGAACCGGATAACATTGTGTCTCCTCACTCTTGCATCATCTAATGATAAAACCACTCTCCTCTCGAGATACACCAGTTCAGCGATACCTTTAATGCTGCTCAGATGGACAGCAGAGAAAAACAGACGCAGTGAAGGAGAAGGGGAAAAAAGACAGAGAAAACATCTGGACAGACAGACAATTGCGTAGCAGAGACATTCATCTTATCCGCATCCTTGCACGGTCGTCAGACTTGAATTATATTTTAATGCTTTCCATTGGGATGCGTTCCTGTGCCAGAATTATCATCATGTGTGCTTAGACACAAGGAGACAAACATTGTGGCCAACAAGATAGAGCAGCGATGGGAGAAGAAAAGAGAAAGGATGATGGAAGGGCAGAGAGACAAGAGGGCAGGGGAACTGACAGATGCTGTAAGTCATAAAACATAGTTGGGCAAGACTGGGATTCGTTAGTCAATGCAGAAACTCGGTAGGTGCAATCATAGCATAATGCACTGCTACATCTCTAGATACGTCCACCGTATGAGCAGATGTCTAGATACGCTTTAATGATAATAGATGGCAAGCGTGGCAAAGAAATCAAGTGCAATTTATCTGTACAATACAATAACCAAATACACACACGGATGAATAGAGAGGTTTTTTTTCTCTCGTCTCCTGGCTTTGGTGCAGTGTCATTAAATTTGCAAAATTCCATACAGAAATAGCATCTTGAAAACTCATTAAGTGTCACTCAAGTCATAGGATACATGGAAAAATATAAAAGTTGCTCTCATTCACTTAGCCCCACAGCAACAGGATTTCCAAAGTAATATACAGCATAATGGCTTATTAATAACCCTGCATTAAATAATATCCTGAACTGACTCTACAGAAGGCAGGGTGACTGAACAGGTCTCTCCGTGAACATGCCAACACCTCTCAAATTATGAGTCAAAAAAGGAGAAAAGCAGGAGTTGACTCTACGTTTCTTGCCTCTATCAAAACGGCCTTCTCCACCTGTTCAGCTCACCAGCTGCCCTCAGTAAAACATTTCATTCTCTGTTTGTCATTGTGTTAATCTGTGCTAATAATTACTTTTAATTAAAAAGTAATCACAATAATTGTAAACATCCCCAGTCACCACCCGAGATTTAAACAGCTGTTAGAAATTAAAGTTTGACAACTTAAGCCCCGTTGTGCCACAAACTAAGCATGTTCCAGAGCTCTTTGGGAGTGTAGTCATTTCTTTCCCCCCACTTCATTACATAATCATTACTGCATGATTTTAGCACTCTATCATTTTATGCACATTACCGTAACATCATCAAGAAAGTTTAATTACAAAATCTTTTCCTCTTTGACTAGTCCCAGAAGGAGACTGCGGGTGTGGGACTATCAACCTCCAAACAGAACTGGAAAATCTCATTCTGCAACACAACATTCTGCAAACACCATCAGAAAGCTAAAATAAAATTAATTCTGTGACTTACTTATAAAATAACTTCTTGAATAAAACAATGTCTTATCAAATCCAGTAAGCAATTCAATGACTCACTCATAAAGATATCCAGTTGTTCATTCATTCCTCAAGTTACTTTTTAAAGATATAGATCCGCTATATAAATAAATGTTAATGTATGTCTTTATCTGCACAGAGTCTGCTTCATCGCTACCAAACAATAGAAAACATTTGCAAGTTTTACCTACAATGGTAAATATTCGCCTCAGTCAAAACTTATTCTTAGGTTTCTTACTGGTTCTGATTCAGCTGATAGAAACACACATGATATAAATTGCTAAAATATTACCAGGGAAAATATTCTCAGGTATGCGTCTATTGTTGCTGTGGTTCGTGCCCGCGTGACGCTCTTGAATGAATCTGTGTTTTGAAGGAATCGTTTGAATTAACAAGTTGTAATGGTTTTCTCGTAAAGATAGACATAGATAGACGTCTACTGGAATCAATAGTGCAAAACCACACTACTTTTTAAATTCTGAAGTATAAGGTACGGCAAAGTTACTGCTAACTTTAATAATAAAAACATTGTGTACGTCCAAACAAAATGTACAACATATGGTTGTTCTCTCAGGTCAATAAGCAAGATGTTCCTCATATATCAGAGTGTCCAATCACGGCTGGTGCTGTGATAGATTGGCCACCTGTCCAGGGTGTTTCCTGCCTTTGTCCTGAGATATGCTGGGAAAAGCTCCAACCTTCCCCAGTGACCCAACATAGAATAAGCGTGTATTAAAGATAGATGGATGCTGGATAGACAGAAGGCAGTGTTGCTATGATCAAAGCATTGCCTCAACTCAGTCCTGACATATTTAGAGGGACTGGACAACATAAGTAAGACGCTTATCAAGGCCACCCTCAGAACAGCTTCAATGCTTCTTGGACTGCTCTCAAATCTGTGCAGTATGACCTTTCAAAATACTTCAAGAAGCAAACCCTTTCAGTTCTTAAAAGTATGAGAGAAAAGGAAAACGCTCCAGATCCTAATCCATGAAGGTTCAGTGAGGTTTACCTCATTCTGGTGCTGCTAAAATCACGCTTGATTTAGTTGTAGAGTGTTAACATTTTAAAAATGGGAACGTTATTAAGGATCAGTAACTGTATAATAGGGCGTTCCTTTTCCTGCAGATACAATGGGAAAAAAGAACTGTTGAAGAAAAAGACAAAAAAAGCAACGTGATTCAATGAGTTTTTTAGTGCTCTGTATTAATTACAATATGGCATTGATTACCCCAATGAATCATTCACTTTAGGTTTTGAAGCTATTTTAAAAGAGTTCTTATATAACCTTATAGTTTTAACCGTAACAACATCAGCATATATAATGTCATCAAACAGCAAAAGAGCCCCTAAAAGGACACGATGTTTTAATTCTTTTGCATTGTGTTGCAAAAATGACAAACATATGTGCTTGCAAAACACTTGCTAGAAACTTTACATTCATTCACAAAAGCATTACAATATGGTTTTTACATCCATTATATTATTTTTCACCACAAACGCTTTCTGAAAAATGTTAAGATTTCTTGTGAGAATCTTTGTAGAGAATGCAAGAAGGAATGCAAAATTAATACAAATAAAGATAAAAGCATTCAATTATTTCCTTCTTTTATTTTTTCATGGTCAGTGGGAACTCAAACTCTTAACAAATCAGCAAAATTTTCCCATATGTCATAGTTTGTTCAGACTGAAGTCTGTTAAGCGAGTTGGTTTGAAAGGTTTCTATATACATTTAGTTTCCTAAGTGTCTGTGACTCAAAAGCTCCATACGCTGAATAAACTCCTTTCTTCATGGTCACTAACAGGCAGCACATAATCGTTAACAGGTAATTGTAGTTTAAAGGCCTCGTTTGGTCTTATCCAATCGTAACCCATCTGGAGACAGGAAATATGGCTAAAGATGACTCCTCAGACCATTTTACTGTTTTCCACTGCTCTGGGCTCTATTGCTTATTGCTTTATTTCCATAGCTCAAGGGTTTTTGCTTTACATTTTGCATTTAGCTCAAGAACTATCCAGGCCTGCCATAAATTCCAGCTTTTCAAAGGTCATGATGGAGGTTTTGTTGAGACTGAAAGGGTTTAGTCAATTCTTTTGTCGTTTCTGAGGTTTTCGTACATGGCATTCATTCAGCATTCTTGAGAATGTTCCCTTTGACTTGTTTCATAATTTCGCTGTTTTGTCTGACACCCAAGCAACTCTTTGACCCGCCTTGCACTATTCTGACTGCTTTATAAAACACATAATGCATCTGCGACCTTTATTTAATATGGCAAAGATGAAAACATTTTCATTCTGTGTATTGTTCATCATTTTTTTGTTGAATGACGAGTGGGCTGAATGAAAGAAGAAATGAATAAACAAATAATGATACCAAAAGAGACATAAATATTTCTCTGAAAGGTTAGTTGTGTACTTTCTCTCTGGAGTCTCTCAGCTGTGGAGATTTAAAGCATCTGTTTTTGTCTAAAGATCTGCTGATGGAAAAACCCCTGGCAGGGAGAAGGAAGAATCTTTTACAAACAAGCAAACACAAAAGCGAACGTGCAAACATACCCTGTCAAATATACACCGCAGTTAAAATAGAAATTCTACAAAAGCTTTAATGCTGAACTCTGAAACAGATTATGATATTCACATTGTGTGGCAGACATACAGCTCCTTGCACAATACCTCTGGCCGTGATTTTTGCCAGGACTTGCCTAATAAGGCCAGGTGGTGTTAAGAGGTTAAAGCAATTCCAGTCTGCCCTTTGAGCCCATAAATAAGCCCACTCTGTAACCTCTGACTCTGTGTTAACCTTCCTTTCCCTTTAGAAAGGACCAGGTCTGTGTTTAGCAATTACCTGACGACAAGGAAATGATAAAATCTCTCTTGACAGAATAAATCAAAGAGCATATAAAAATACATATATTTTGTTGAATCACTTTAAAACACTTTCCATATACAAAAAGAAAAAAAGAATTGTTAAACATGAAAATTGTATGTTACATTTTTTATTTATTACACGAGGTTTGTAATTTTTGCAGCATTTTACCAAAATAAATCAAATAAATTGTTCATTTAAAACCCTGATTCTAACAATAAACAAAAAAAATCATTATATATCTATATCTATCTATATATATATATATATATTTTTTTAATTATTTATTTATTTTAAGCATTAATATAAATTTAATGTTTAATATGCAGAAAATTCTATTTCAGTAAAGCACCTCTAACAGTGTAATTAATAACCTTAATTTACTTGAGTGTTTCAGTTTAGTTTTAATAATATTGATAAAAGCCTGAGTTATAAAGCAAGATCAATTCCGATATAAACAGCTCTACATAATGCATCATTATTCACAGTGTCATAAGTGACAGCAAAGTACCATCCGACTTCAGCTGAAGAGTTAACTGAGGATAAAGTGGTGTATTTAGGGCCATTAGTAACTGGGACAACACGAGGGTGGGGGGAAAATTGTTTTCTAAAATAAATCAACCCAAAAATCTTGACCTACAGATGTGTGGAGTGATAGATGGATGCTGCAGTGATGGCCTTTCAGTGGAAAAAAAAGACATGCGTTGATTAAGCGACAAGAGTTGTTCATTCTGACCTGAATTCTGAATTCTTTCCATTTGTTGTCTCTGTTGTCTTTCCTTTGGCTGTTTCAAGCTGCTTGAGCAAACAGAGAGATATTTAGAACCGTTCGATGACAAGAATTAGCAAGAGTGCTACGCCTGGGTATAGTACATCACGCCCTGAGTGGAGCTTTGTGTCAGACATGCAGAGTCCCTCAGACGTATTCCAGAACCTCCGTGTCTTTCTGACAATAAGCATTTTTTAAATGCATTGTAACCTCCAGTGATTTTTCACTTCATGATGCGATCATTTTTTCCATAAAAAGAAGAAAAATCAGTGCATCGGAAAAAAGCTGACCTAGATTTCCCATGTACCTTGAAGAAAAATGGAATCATGTCAGGCAGAGATAGCTAAATGTAGAAACAGATAATAATTTTTGCATGAATTTTAAAGTGACTTTAAGCAATATTCCAAGTTCAATGCCAATCTGAAACATTAAAAGGGTTCATGAGCTGCCTTTGTTTTTTATTTTGCACTGCTCTCTGAGATCCACCAACAGAACAGAAAATAGCCCATAAATTAAAATATAACATTTTATTTAAATTTATGGGCTATTTTCTGTTCTGTTGTTTTTCACGACCCCTTCGAAATAGATAAAAAATAAATAAATACGAATTGTTGAGCCACAAGTAAACTACATGCATTTTAATATGATTTTCTAATTTCTCGAAAATTGTTAGTGCCTTACTATAACCTCAGTTTTAAAGAAAACAAGGGTCGACATTGTTTTCTGTGGTAATCAAAATATGCCCCAAAGTGCTGTTGATTTCAGCTTAACTTGTATTGGAAAATGCCTATAATTTATGCAATTTGGAGCTTAAACATCCTCACCTGATGTTTCTCAAACACAAAGACCTTTAATGACGGCCGTTTCTCTCTACCTATTTGTTCCTTTATACGTGGGCCAACTGATCTGTCAGTTTAAAATGTATTGCCTCATGTTTTGGCACTGTGGGTTAGTATTTATTTCAGCTGGCACTGGCTTCTCAGGGGGGTCCTCCACCATCGCTTATTCTTGTAAGTTGTATATAGGAAATCTGTATCATAATGCTGGCTTTCGGTAAGAAATAATGAAGTGCATGTTATCGCAAAGTCTAGCGGGCATTGTGTTACCTAACCTTTCCAAAACAACATGTAGGAAACGAAAACTCAATTGCATTTTAAACTCACGGGTCAATTTAAAACACAATAAGAGTTTCATGGTTGTCAGCGACTTGCTATGCTGAAAAATTCTTCACGTCGCGATACCGTCCGACAAATCGGAAGATACTGGTGTTTTCCTTAATTATATAAGCATTTTGGCGAGCCAAAGCATTTTCATGTTAACTATCGGATCACCGAGAACCAGATGTTACACATAAAATCACGTTGACCTTTCATGAAAGCCTCTTTTGAACAATGTTGGACGGAGCCTCAAAGTGAAACAATTCAATTTTCCATCTAATTAGCTGGAAAGTTTACCCACAGATCCATCTTCCTCAAAGTAGTGCTTGAACGTGAACGGATCAAGTTTGATCTTTCAGGCAGGTGTTTTTCTTTTCGATCTCTCCATGATCACTTCTCTTTGGCAGGGTAAAGCTCTTGAACATGTGTATGTTTTATGATGGAGAGATTTTTGACCTGCAAGTGAGAGATAAAAGTTACGCTGCTTCTCTTGCTTGAAAGGCGGTGCTGTTTTGCTCAGCGTTTATGAACTGAGCTGTTTAGTTGTGGGTACAACGCTAATTGTATCATTTTTTTAAGATCTAACTCTAAACCTAAAAGTCTACATTCCTGTCAGACACACAAACAAACAGACTCTTTAAACTTTGACAGTTTACAGACTGTACATAACACAGCTTTGTGTATTTTGATTCAAAAAAGCCAACTTTTAGTAATAAAGTAATGCTATTGTAACACACTTCTAACAAAGTTTGTCAAAATGCGTGAGAAACTATAATGTCTAACAGTATAGTCTATGTAGATCAAAGATAAATGATTTTCTTACATCATTTATAAAAATAAATCTCAAACATACCCTTCACACTTGAACAAGTACACAGTGAAGACTTTATGCAAATAAAAATCAACCCCTATGTAACTTATCAAACACTCTTTTCATCTTTTCTACATTTTTATCTGTCGTGTGCTTTTACATTTACTTCCTGTCGATACTGTGAACATTTTGCATTATAGAGGAAATGGGAATCGTTCACAGAAACGGTATTAATTACTGTGGGTGCCAAGTGAAGAAAGAGCTTTTATGATAAGGCATTAAAGGAGAACCCTTCAGCAAAACAGGCACCTTGGAAAACGCCCAAACAAGCACTCATTCTCTTAGGTTTCTGAGCATCATTCTCTTTAACTAAAAGATGTGACAATGTGCAAAAGAGACGGTAACAGGCATAAAAAGAAAATCTTGTCAATATTTTTAGAAATCTTTTTAAATACGGAGTCATTTTTCACGGGGAAACCAAAGGTTTTTATTTCAAGCATAATGCTTTGGGGTTTTTTTTAATGGCAAACTGTGAAACTTTCTGTTTCTTGACTTCTCACACAAAGGCCCACTGGCATAAGCGGTAATTAATGTGGCGAGAGAAACTGGAGGAAATTACAAACAGACAATGTGACGGATTATTGTTTTTATTCAGATCTAAACTACTAAACGAAACGTGGCTAAATCTCTGGTATGATGAGAACTTTCTTGGTTAGGTGGAGAAAGTGGGAAGAACCCTGTGAACAGCCAACTTATTCTCTCAGGCCCTTCATACAGCAGTGCTGCTGGAAACATCCTCACAGAGTGCATAGAAAACAAATCAGGATAATTTGGTAAGTAAAGACAAAACTTAAGGGCCGTGAATATTCTCTGTCCTATAGATCAAACTAGACTAGTGGTTCAAACAGTGCTTATGGTAGTATTTATGCAGACAGCTTGTGGTCAATATATAAAATTTCAGTATTAAGGCAGTTTTGCTATTTTTAAATATGACCGAAATTATTTCAAAAATAAAGCTGAAATATTAAACCTATTTTTTTTTTTTTTTTTTTACAAAACTAGAAATGTTGCCTCTGAAATAAATAATTTAATAGTATATAAATAATGCCAGTGGCTGTTTATCAGTGTATCATTTAATCTCATTTAAGTTATTACATTTTTTCAATAAATAATAACTGCATGACAAACTCAATGCAGTTCTACAAATTACACTGAGTATAGTATAGTATACTGTATAGTATAGTACTCAGCATAATCTCAGTGTTTGTTTGAACTTAGAACACGACAAGGAATCATAATAGCCTCACTGCATATGAGAAACCTACCAACTTCAGAATGAAGGATAGACACAATTTATTCAATACCAGCCCGGTCTCATCGCCACATTTCTTTTCAGAAATAATAATGGTACACTTTATGTAAGGATAAAGAAAACATAGTCCTTTTCTAACCCGAACCTTCCATTAAAAAGTACCATAATGGTACTTGCTGCCCGGTTGGGCAGACGCGCCCCTTGTTCATCTATCAACAATAATAAAAATATAGAAAAGGCCGAAAAGAAACAAGCCACACAATGCGTGTCACCATTCAAAGCATCACTGGATCATGTGGAAAAAGAACATTTACTTTCTGTGCAAAACATAGACAATAACTTCAAAAGCGGAGGGTCAAAAGATTCATTTTCCGTCTCTTCTGTTATGATTACAGACTATTGGTCTCAAAGCAGACATGTTTCCATTTATACACAATGCTGCTTAATGAAAGACTATTTTCAGCAACAGCATACAAAAGTCTAAGAAGAACATTTATCCTCTATATCCTAAATTCATCAGTAGCAAAATATCAAAATCTGACACACAAGAGTGGAAAAAACACTGCTTTTTAACGTGTCGGTGTTTCATAATCATCAACAGAAGTTCACTGTTAGTTGGGAGTTTTAAATAAAGTTATATCTTTAATCACGGACAAATGTTTTCCCTGGCAAAGAGATGAAAGTGAAGTTAGTAACCATAAGAAGAGGAAATTAGGAGAGCATGCAGAGGTTGTCTTAACTGAAAAAGGCTGTTTGTTTCTGACATTTGACACGATAAATCTATTAAACTATTATGAGGAAACACTAAAACTGATCATTTATATGGGGTGTAAATAAAGGAGACCACTAGAAAGATGGAAGGACCAGTAAAAATAAAAAGCGGTGAATAAGAGAAAAACAGGAAAAGGGGTCACGGCGCTCTCGGAAAAGAGAGGGTGGTGTTAGAAAATGAGCAGCAGACAGATAGGTTGGTAAAACAGGGAGGGCTGAGCTTGATGAATAGATGTTGGTATTTTCCTTCTTTCCTTCCAGAAGCTGAAGAAACTCTACTCTGGACTGCGAGCCTGTCTACTTTACGAGCCATGGTGGAAGGAAGCAAACTCTGGCACTCTGAATTTAAGAGGAAAAAAGTAGGCCACACCAAAACATGCCATCAGCCCGAGTTGGAAAAAAGACTAATATTAGAGGGTTTTTCCAATGAGCAGGCAGAATTTGAGAACAAAATCTTTGACATTTCTGCTGCACCTGAACCCTGCAAGCCACAAGCTAGGAATCTTCTAAAGTGATCAAGTGCGTGTCTAACGGTGAATTTAGGATGAATGACATCAAGCTTTGGCAAATCACAGGGCTTTAACAACGAGTCAGTGCCTCTGGATCAATCTTACCCTCGGCTCTGTGACTCAGAACCTAATCGTCTTAAGTTACTAATAGCAAATTTCACGTTTCATTAAGAGTGAATTTGATTGGCTCTGAAAGGGAACGTCGGTGAGAGAAATCATACTCAAGAAGGGTTGACAGTGGGTGTATGAAACTCAATTTGTATTCAACAGCCTCACGGGTCATGTTTTTTGGGGCTCTAAGTTAATAAAAGTTTCAAACACGCGACAAGCATTACGGACTCAAAGGAAGTCCTCTGGATCAAAAAGCTTGCTGGCCAGCAACGAAAGGAAAAACTGTCAACTGCAATGCAATATCGCTTAAAAGAAAATGCAGAAACCTGCAGCAAGAGAATAAAGGCGCTTTAATGGAGAAGACTCTAAAACCATCACAATTTGTTCTGTATTTTCATTTTAAAGGAAAGAACAGTTGAAATGCTTTTCAAAGGAGAATGTCAGGACACGGTCATAGCATGCCAGAACAATATATGAAGCAATCTTGCTTTAAACTCAGTTTGACTTGGCCACTGTATTTTCTGTGTGCGTGTGTGTGTGTGCGTCTGCGTCGTGTGCTGGACACCTTGTAAAGATCTCACAATATAAATGAATAAATGAAGACACAGAGCAGCCAAAAAACTACGCTGGAAACAGGGTTTACATTTTGTTTAAATATGGTGTCTATATATTATCAACTGAAAATGATAATAACGCAAATAAATTTGATCACAAAATGAGGGGCAGTTTTGAAATACATATTCCAAAAAAGTAGTCAAATCACTTTCAGTTTGTGAAAAGAAAATAGTTATGGCAGACAGCTTCTTCCCTGCAGAATCCATTCAAGGTCTGGCTAGCTTGAACTTACATTTCTTAAACCTGCTGGCATTTGGCGCCCTCTGGCTGTCCCTGCAAGGAGAAGACACTTTGCGTGCTGCTATAACTGTGTACCACTGGTGTTAGCATCTGCTGTCTGTCTTTTTAAATAGAAAAGATTCAAGTAATTTAACAAATCCTACTTTCATTACACTTGAATGGCATGCTTTAAAGCAATTCATGACAGTTTCTAACATGACTTCTCTAAGCACTGGAATATTTTAAAGCTAGTTTTTAGCCAAGTAGCCCAACATTGACTCATTTATTGAATATATCCCATTTTAAATATCAGATAGATAATAAAATACAAGTTACAACTTGTCTATAACAGGACACAAAGACAGGCTTCTATATTTTTATGCGTGAAATTGTAAAACTAAAATAAATAAACAACAAAAGAACCAAGTTCAAATATTTTGTGACTCTGAATTTCATGTGGAAAGCATGGACGTATATATTCTCTGGATTTCGACTCAACAATAAAAACAAGTTTACGAAATGTGATGCACAACTCAGCATGGAAAATGAACTTGTTTAAGAACCATACCACCTCTCTAGTCTTGG